>NW_025049922.1:0-14352 GCF_019279795.1 Protopterus annectens
TCAAGCTCTAAATTATCTTGCCCTCTCTGATGTCCTTCATGGATGCATCTGCAGTCATAACAGCTGGGTTGTCCTGTCGTCAGGCAGCCCGTCAGTCGGCCGGATTCCAAAGTCCGGGTCCGCTTCGCTGATGTCGCACTTCACCCGACGTCATCTCTGTTGGTCTTCGGGTATAAAGGCATCAGCCGACGCCATTTTCCTCAGTCTTTCTTGCCGCGTGGCGCCCGAAGCAGAAGCTGTTCGCAAGTGCCGGTCGGTCGGATCCAGAGATTACTTCTACCGAATACTACTTCGAAGACTTCTAAAGCTAAGTACCCCGTTGGGGACTCTTTCTTGCCTCAGCCGATGTCAGAAAAAGTTAATAATTGTTTAACCTGTGGGAAACAAATACCTCATAAAGATTTCCATTCTTACTGTCTGCCTTGTTTAGGCCCAGCCCACGACGTAGCAGCCTGTTCGGCCTGCGCTTCTTTCAACCGGCGAACGCTTAGGCGCCGGTCGGAGTTTGCAGAACAGTTTTTCGGTTCTGACTTTGCGTACATTATGTCGCCGGATCCGCCGACTACACTTTCTGGCAAAAACCGCAAAGATAAAGACCGACACACGCGGTCCGCGGTTTCGGCCGAAACCATGCTTAAGCAAATCATGAGTGTCTCGGTTTCGGCGAAACCGAGAAAACTGATCAAGGTACAGCCGAATCTATCTCTACAGCTGAGGCCCCTGCTACAACTCTTGAATCGGCCTCAGAAATTTTATCCACTAAGGTGGTTGCCACTGACTTATCAGACACCATTCCCTTGGATGTCTCTACCCCGGCACGTGGTGCTGCTAGGCCTCCAGCAGCCATGTCCATTAAGGCCTTCGCCAGGGCTAAAGCAGCCAAGGCTAAGAAAACAGTGCCTGTCAAACCACCCTCAACTAGGCCCTCTTCTAGTTCTCAAATGCTTACTTTGGCAGAAGATTTAATTTCATTAATTAGAGGATCTCAATCTCACCCTGACAGGGCCTCTCAGCCCCAGAGAAGAGACCTAGGGCAGAGCCCCTGAGCCAGTGTCCTCTGATGATTCGGCTGATGAATCAGACATAACTGACCAGCCAGAGGCCCTTTCTCCAATTTTGAAGATTCTGATGCTGAAGAATCCATTCCAGCTGCTTCCCCTCCAGAAGAATTCTCCTTTGGGGAAACCTTACATGCCATGCGGGAGCAGTTCCAATGGCAGCAACAAGATTTTTCAGATTCCAGAAAAAGACTTAGAACCTTTCTGCACCTTCCACAGCACAGGCCCTTAGCTATACCTCCTGTTCTCTCTGTGGTAGATGATGCTTTCAACGATGTCTGCTCTGCTCCAGATTCATTACCCCCAGCCCCTGCCAAACCAGACAGATTTTACAGGGTGCCAGATACTCATCACCACCTTTACAAGGCCCCACTTGCAGACCCCGAAACTATATCCCAGGGTCCCAAGGCAGTAGCCGCGACCATAGCTAAAAACCCTATTCCTTCTGAAAGGGAAGCAAGGTCTTTAGACAGATGGGGTAAAAAGGTTTACACTTCAGCTACTCTCTCAGCTAGAGCTTTAAACTGTCAGTTTCACATGATACAATACCAAGAGTTTATGCTTGATCAGTTAACTAAAAAGCTAACCACTGATGAATCTCTTGACAAGAATATGTATTAGAAATGGTAAATAACATACAACAGGTTAGTAACCATTCCTTAAAATGTGGCTATGATGCACTGGAGGCTTCATTTAGATCAGCCATGACTGGCACAGTGATAAGAAGGCATGCATGGCTAAAGGAGCAAGCTCTACCGGATCATGTTAAAGCTAAGTTGCTAGATGCTCCTATGGATAAGACAAGTTTGTTTGGTGCACCTGCCCAGCAGGTTATGAAGAAAATGGAAGAAAAGGCAAAATCAGTTCAAACTGTTAAAGATTTCCTGCAGGTTCAACCCCAAGGTATAGCAGAAACTGGCCTGCCAAAAATTGGTCCTTTCCTGACTCCACAAGATTTCAAAGGGGCAGGAATAGACGTCCCAGAGGCAGAAACCAATCCAGAGGAGGTGCCTACAGAGGACGACAGTGGCAAGGTAACAACAGAGGCACAGACACAACCACTGCCACTACATCAACACACCAACAGTGACTTAATCCTAAATCCGCCTACCAGGGAACAAATAGCAGCTCCTCTAGGCGGGAAGTTAACCTTATTTTCAAAGAACTGGCACCACATAACAAAAGACAAGTGGGTTTTACAAACCATAGATCAAGGTTACCGATTCCACTTCCACACTTTACCAGTCAAAAGAGGAATGCCAAACCTACCTCCAAATCAAAAAACAGAGGCTCTACAACAGATAATGGAGTTAGCAAACATGAGAGCTGTGGAAAAAGTGCCAACAGCAGAGCAAGGAAAGGGGTTCTACTCCAGACTATTCCTAGTTCCAAGAAAGGAAAAAAGTTGGAGACCAATTCTCGACCTGTCCACCTTAAATACATACATCATTGTCCCAAAATTCAAAATGCTGACCCTACAGCAACTTCTTCCCATGCTGGGCAAGGAGTGTTGGCTGGTAACTCTAGATCTCAAGGAGACATACCTGCACGTCCCCATTCGACCAATCTGCAGAAGATACCTCAGATTTCTTGCAGGATCAGAGCACTATCAATTCTCAGCATTGCCTTTTGGCTTATCTACTGCGCCCAGAGTATTCACAAAATGCCTGGCATCAGTAATCGCACATTGCAGACAACAGGGTATTCAAATTTACCCATACCTGGACGACTGCCTGCTACAAGGGGACAACAAAAGCAAGTTGACAACAGATTTACAAAGGGTCATTTACTTGCTACAAGCACTGGGATACACAGTCAATTTACAAAAGTCAAGGCTGATACCATCCCAAACAAGGACATTCTTGGGAGCGGAATTGGACACAGTAAGGCAAATGGCATTCCTAACTACAGAAAAACAAAAGGAACTCCCTCTTTACTTCTTGGCACTAACAAAACTGAGCAAGTTAACAGCAAGAAAGGTACTGCAGGCCTTGGGCTTCATGGCATCATGCATAATCTTGGTCCCATTTGCCAGACTACATATGAGAGAACTACAGTGGTACCTAAGGAATTTATGGTCCCAACACAGACACAGCCTAGAAACAGAAATCCCACTAATTCCATGCTTAAAACAGGAGTTCCTATGCTGGGCTCAGGCATGCCAGTCCAACCCAGGCCTTCCCTTTCGCAGATGTCAAGCAAGCCAGAGCATCACAACAGACGCTTCAGACCTAGGATGGGGGCCCCATATGCTGGACAAATGCGTGCAAGGATTGTGGACTCAGGATCAACTTCGCCTGCACATCAACCTAAAAGAAATGCTGGCTGTAAAACTGGCAATCCAAAAGTTCAGACCATTTCTCAAAGAGGGCCAGTTGATGATAAGGACAGACAACACCACAGTCATGTGGTACATCAACAAACAGGGAGGCACTCACTCATACCCCCTATGCAGAATGACTTTGGAGCTGTGGACCCTGGCACTCAGCTACAACATCCAGCTACAGGCAATATTTGTACCAGGAAAGCAAAATACTCTAGCAGACATATTAAGCAGAACCACATCAGATGCCCACGAATGGCACCTGCACCCGGACATCTTCAAGACCATCTCAAAGAAATGGGGAATGCCTCAGATAGATCTATTCGCATCACCTCACAATCAACAGCTCAAAAAATTCTGCACAAGGACATTCCACCCACTAGCATGGAAAGTGGATTCGCTCTCCTTCAGCTGGAAAGGCCTAACAGCATATGCATTCCCACCTCTTCCCTTGATACACAAAGTACTACTAAAGATCAAGGAAGAACATCCAAGGATAATCCTGATAGCTCCAAACTGGCCAAGACAACACTGGTACCCACTGCTGAGGAGCTTGTCTCGGAACAATATGTGGCCAATACCCCTGATGCCTTTGATGCTAACTCAGAACAACTACAGCACCATACATCCAAACCTAAAGACGTTACAACTGACTGCATGGAACATCACATAGCAGCAGCTAATCAAGAACTTTCCCAAAGAGTTAAAGACATTATTCTTGAAGCATGCAGACCTTCAACAAGAAGGAACTACGCTGGAAAATGGAAAAGGTTTGTCATTTGGAGTTCTGAAAGAGGAAAAGATGTGTCAAACATAGATATGCCTAACATTCTGGAGTATCTGGCCGAACTTCTCCATTCAGGCCTGTCCTACTCCTCCATCAAGATACATGCATCAGCTATTTCAGCAGAATACAGCTTTGATCCACCTGTTTTCTCGCACCCTTTGCTCAGGCAGTTTCTCAGAGGAATCAAGAATGTAAAACCTCCAAGGAAACCACCATTGCCAGCTTGGGACTTAAACTGTACTAGAAAAGTTGACACTATCACTCTTTGAACCAGCAGCAACAGCAGACCTACAACACCTGTCATGGAAAACTGCTTTCCTACTGGCAATTACTTCAGCAAGGAGGGTTTCAGAACTACAGGCCTTAATGGCAGTGCAACCCTTCCTAATCTTCCACCAAGATAGAGTGTCCATGAGGACTAATCCAACATTTATGCCTAAGGTGGTATCCAGAGTGTCTTTAAACCAGGCAATCCACCTACCTACCTTCTTTCCCAATCCACAAAACAGAGGGGAAAGAATACTGCATACATTGGATGTACATAGACAGCTACGCTACTACTTGGACAGAACCAAAAGCAGCAGAAAGACTGACCAACTTTTTGTGGCCTATGCAACAGGAAGGGAAGGAAAAGCTATTTCCAAACAGACAATCTCCAAATGGATAGGAAATTGCATACGATTCTGTTACTCCTTCCATGGAAAACCAATTCCACAGAACATAAGACCTCATTCTACAAGGGCAACAGCCACTACCGCAGCCTTCTTACGAGGAGTGGCTACCAAAGACATTATTGAGCGGCTACTTGGACCTCCGTGCATACATTTGCCAAGCATTATAATTTGCCTCTATATTCCAGATCCTGAGCAGGGTTTGCCACTGCTGTACTGCAAGGGATCCTAAACACACCATAATCTACTTTATCCTCCTCCACTAGTTGGCTATGGTATTCTACCCAGCTGTTATGACTGCAGATGCATCCATGAAGGACATAGTACAGTTTTGTACCTACCATAAATGTAGATGTCCGAACTGGATAGCATCTGCAGTCAGGATTACCCTCCCTCCTTCCCCTCTGAGGTACTCCTAGGGTGTTTTACCCTCCTAATAGCTAGCTGATGGGGGGGGAGTCTGTTATGGTGTATTTGTTTGTATATATGTACATACATGCTTATTTTTGTGTTTACCTCTATCCTTTTGGAAACATTGGCATCTATCCAAAATTTTAGCCTTCAAGAGGGCTTCTGGCATCTGGGGCAAGAAACACTGAGGAAAATGGCGTCGGCTGATGCCTTTATACCCGAAGACCAACAGAGATGACGTCGGGTGAAGTGCGACATCAGCCGAAGCCGGACCCGGACTTTGGAATCCGGCCGACTGACGGGCTGCCTGACGACAGGACAACCCAGCTGTTATGACTGCAGATGCTATCCAGTTCGGAAATCTACATTTATGGTAGGTACAAAACTGTACTTTATAACTAATAGCTTTGTGATCAGTAACTCCTTAAAGGGTTGGAGCAGTTTGGTAGAAAGGCAAGAAAACTGTTTCATACCTTTCAAATGATACATAGAAATGCTTGAAGGAGTTGTGTATCCCTTAGTGTTAAGGAGACACGGCCCTCTGTGAAATTGACTACACAGGTCAGCAGCTGTTAGACTGCACTCATTTACTGATATCCGATCCACGTGTAATGAAGGCTGTAAAGACTGAAGGAAACACGGCTAAGGTGACATCACTGCTGAGGTTATCTTAAACATTTGGGAAGGAAGAAGGTATGGCAATTGGGCAAAAACAGAAAATGCTAAAAAAAAACCCAAAAGATGTAACAATCCTGGCCAGAAGACAAGAAAAGAATATAGAAAGACCTATAATTACAGAGAAAATTATGAAGACGTGCTGAAGCAACCATAACTTGATCAAGGTGTGATTCACGAATGGCTAAGGTAATGTGAATTTAAACCAAAACATCAGAGGTTAATGGCAGATCAAGATACAGGACTGCACATGAGATGGTTCACAAAGTCTGTAGAAAAAGTAGGTGATGTAGGCAAATGAAGGACCCAACAGTACAGAACCAGAACTGCACATCTCCTTGCAGGTGGTAGGCCAAAGACACAGATTGTTCCGCTGGACACTGTAGAAACATTACAACATACAGATAGGTAAGAGGCCTGGTTATCTCAGCCACAAAGAATTATGGAAGATGAAGATGTAATTGTTACATAGGATCAGCCATTACCCACTAGTTAAGGAAGTCAGGAAGAAAGACAAGTATTGCAGCTGAAGACAGAGAGACAAAAAGCAGCATTAGTTATTGAAATAGCTCTACCTAATGACTTTAAGTATTTAAAAATGTTATGACACGCAGGCAGAAACTAGAACATCCTGGGTAGTTCTACCAGGAGTAATTGAGCTAAAAGACTTCTCCAATGTGTATACGTATGATACCAGTGCCCCCAGTATGGGTAACCCCATATGAACTGAAAAAACAGACAGTTCTAGTACATGTAGAAAGCTTAGAGGAGCACTTGTATCAGGCATCAAATACCTGTAGACTGAAGCAAAATTAATGTAATGTACTGCAGTTATGTCCTGACTTATGAATGGGGCTCATGCATTTTAACTTCAGAAAGACAATGTGGTCACACATCTGACCTATTTTATAGATGATTTAAAACTATATAGCTCATTCAATTAATAACTAAAAATACAACTGCAGGTTTTTAAAATGTTTTCCAATGTTATAAGAATGACATTTGTACTTGACAAACTTGCAAAAGCAACATTTATAGCAGGTAAATGTAACCATGAAAACTTTACCCTGGGGGTGGAATAAGCTATAAAAGAACTGAAACAAGATGAACTATGTAAATATTCTAGAAACTTTTAAGGGTTAGCAATTCAGCTTGAGAAAAAGAGAAGAAAGCTTACTGAGTGTTTTGTATATGAATAAAATTAATAATAAAAACTGCTGCAACATGCATGAATACATTTTGGTCTATAAATTAACGCACTTTCCCTCTTCTTACAGCTTTGGCATGATTGACTGATACCCAAAACATTTTGGTTCCGTTTGATAAGAAAGCAAGAAGGCTACCTCATGTCAAAAATGATATACAAAGGCTAGTATTTAGCAAAATTATAGTTCCTTTAGTCTGATGGAGGATTGGGCCTCCTTGAAATTGACTGATTGTTTAGGCCTGCAATTGTGGGACTTCTGTCATATTTGTTTACATCATCAGATCCAAGCTGTGAAAAACTTCATCCATTGAAAAAGTCTAAGATGAAATGCTTGTTTATATTAGGAGGAGCATTTTAGAATGGAGTAGAAGTGAAACAAACGGGAAGCAACAGACATTGTTAAAAATTGAAAGAATGTAAAGATTGTGACTATAAGGAAATTAAAAGAAACTTGGAAGGCTGTCTGCTACAGTTGTAGTTATAGAGATCTGGAGCAGCCATATGTGGATCAAGATTTGATGAGTGAATGATTAAACAGATGAATTTAAACCAAAAACTGGAAGGATTTGAATAGCAACTCAAAATACTGTCCTATGTATGTGTCAGTTCACCAAATTTGCTGAAAAAGAGGGAGCTACTAGGCTTACAGAGGAGATTTTGATTTCAAAGGAGACAGCTTTATGGTCGGACTTTACAGTGGAAGATGAGCCATGGGGGGAGGTGCAGCATTCTTCCCATGTTTGTGAGTACGAGGTCCAGTATGTTGGTCCAATATGTTGGAGTTTTTAGCAAGCTTCTTCACTATTTGGGCAAGGGTGCTTGTATTTAAAAAAATCCAGGGATCTCTGTGCTTGTAGATTTGCATTGTGAGCTTCGTGGGACATGCTAGGCTGTGGTATGAGATGGTGATCTGTGGGTGGAGAAACTCCAGTCAGTCATCATAGAAGTATACTTGTTATTAATGTATATTAATACACCTCCTTCTTTAGCAGTTGTCTGTGCAGCTACTGCTCTAGAAGTGTGGAAGGTACTGAAACCTTGCACTGCCATGCTACTGTCTGCTGCTTTAAACCATGTCTTGGTAACTACACAGATGACTGTATTCCTGAGGATGAGGAAGGCTTAGAAGGAGTGTCATTTTGTATTTAGGCTCCCTCCTGGCATTGAGCAATAACACCCTGAGGTTAAATTGAGTTGATTTTGCTATGTCGGTAGGTTTGTCAATTTGACATTAGCTAAAAAAGGCACTATGGGGGCGGATAAAGTTTTAGCTAGTATTTGAAAGTCTGTCAGGGTCAGGTACAGACCATCCTTGACAAAGCAATGTTTTCTATTAACCATGATCCTCCCAAGCTGACAGATATTCATTCCCCTTAAAATAAAAGATACCAGAAAGGCAGCCATCATCTTTTGCTCATATTATGGCATCATTCTCTGTGATCATAGTATGCACTCAGTGCCAGGCTCATACCAGCCCAGACACACAGTTTGAGATCTCCATATAGTTTCAGGAGGTACAGTTAAGATCATTGGCACCTACATGAACTGTGATGGAATCCTATGGTGTGGTGTAATGACTTTGGTGCGTGTGTGATTTGGCAGATCCTGGCTCCAGATAACCAACCGTTATCTCCTCCTCATGCAGCCTGGTTAGAGGGGCATCCATATGTCTTACAATGGAGTGCCTTATGACGACAGCCTGGTTAGAGGGGCATCAGTATGTCTTACAATGGGCTGCCTTATGATGACAGCCTGGTTAGAGGGGCATCAGTATGTCTTACAATGGAGTGCCTTATGATGACAGCTTCGTTAGAGGGGCATCAGTATGTCTTACAATGGAGTGCCTTATGATGACAGCCTGGTTAGAAGGGCATCAGTATGTCTTACAATGGAGTGCCTTATGATGACAGCCTGGTTAGAGGGGCATCTGTCTTACAATGGAGTGCCTTATGATAACAGCCTGGTTAGAGGGGCATCAGTATGTCTTACAATGGAGTGCCTTATGATGACAGCCTGGTTAGTTTCATAGTTTGGTACTAGGCTATCTGCCCTGGGGCATTTATAAGGCTAGCCATAGTGATGTGGCTTTCGCCACCCCATGTAATGGTACAAAAGTGTACAGAATAGATTTAGAATACTGTGCCTCTGTCTAGTAATGACACAGTGAAGACCCCCTTACATAATAGAATTAGTTTACTGTGCCTCTGTCTGGTAGTGACATAGAGATGACCCCTGGGGTAAACCTATGATCTCCCATCCACTCGTCAAGATTTCTCTTGAAGAGAGTCAGTGAGGGGCTCTGCCTAACATGAACTGGGATTCTGTTCCAGAGTATGGGAAGCCTCTGAGTTATGAATCTGTCCCTCCAGCATGTCCTGTTCATATTTGTGCTGAGGTTTAAATCTTTAGCTCTCGTGGTTCTGATGGATTTGGATTTTTTGAGGTGGAGCATGTCCATCAATTCCTGATTGGACTTGGCCTTGTACGTCAGACACAGATCACCTCTGAGCAGGCGGTATGCTACTGAATAGAGTTGGAGTTTCTTTAGTCTGGCAGCATATGACATATGTTGGAGACCCTTGATCCTCTTGGTGAGGTAGTTTTGGGGTCTCTCTAGCTGTTGCAAGTGCTGGGTGAGGTACATACCAAATGGGGCATTGTACTCAATCATGGGCCTGATAAGGGAGGAGTACAGGGGCACAATGACCTCCTTTGATCTGGATGTGAATCACTTCATGGTAAGGTGGGCAAGGCAGAAAGTCTTTCTAACCACTTTGGCAACGTGGGTGTCAAATGAGAGGTCACTATTGACTTGGGTCCCCAGGTCTCTGATTACTTTTTCTGTACTCAGTGGGTTACCGCCTATGTGATAATTTGTGGGCACTTTGTTTTTCCCAAAGGGGATGACTATACATTTTTTTGCATTTAGTTTAAGGCCATGACTCCGGCACCAGTTGTCCGTTTCAGTGAGGCCTTTCTGTAGGATGTATGTGTCAGCTGGTGTATCGACTATGGTGCCTAGTTTGCAGTCATCTACGAACTTTGTCAGCCACAACCCTCCCATGTTTGCTTTCACATCTGAGAAATAAATGCCGAACAAGAGGGGTCCCAGGACAGATCCCTGTGGGATATCACTTGTCACTGGCTTTGAGTCTGACATGGCGCCAGCGATTTTGACTTTATGGGTTCTATCCTTTAGCCAGTTTGCCACCCATCTTGTGACATATGGATTTACATTTAAGCTGTTGAGCTTGTCTATGATGCCAGAGTGGGGTATTGTGTCGAAAGCTTTAGCCAAGTCCAGGTAGGCTGTATGGACTGCTTTGCCCTTGTCAATGGCTCTAGTGACTGTTTCAAAAAAGTCAACCAGGTTCAAAAGGCAGGATCTGCCCTTTACAAAGCCGAACTGGGTGGGATCAGGTGTTTGTAAGTCCCCAATGTCTCTGTTTATGAGTTCCATAATGATTCTTTCCATAGATTTGCAGACCAGGCTGGTTAAGCTTATGGGGCGGTAGTTACCAGGGTCTGTAGAGGTGTCTCCTTTGTGGAGTGGGACTACTGTTGCTGTACGCCAGTTTTCAGGTACATATCCTGTAGTAAGGCTAAGGTTAAATAGCATTTTTATGTGCGGGTTTAGCTCCTCTTGGAGTTCACGTAGCACGCAACCCGGGATACCGTCAGGTTCCATTGATGCTGTGTTTTTAGCTTTGCTGAGGGCGGTTCTCACCTGGACATCTGAGATGACAGGGAGGTTACATTCAGCTGGGATAAGTATTTCTTCTTTTGGGGTGAGGGAGGGGAGAAATTTGCACTGAACCTGTCTGCCAGAATGTTGGCAATATCTGTGTGTTCAGTGTATTTTTTGTCATTGTGAACTAACTCTGAACATATCTGAGGGTTTCCACCCAGGTTTCTAACATAGCTGAAGAAGGCCTTGTGGTTATCTTTAGTGTCCATAGCGATTTTTCTCTCAAAGTTGGCCTTGGATGTTTTTATGAGAGAACGTAGCTTTCTACTAGTGCTGATCAGAGATGCCTTCTCTTTATGGGATTTTGCTCTGTCGTGCAGTAGCTTCCTTCTTTTGTTATACAATTTGTTTATGGCTGGGGTCCACCAGACAGGACGCCTGCCCTTGGTGGAGAGGGTCTCGGTTTTATTTGGGATTGCATGATCCATGCATTCTTGGAGATGTCTGTAGAAAGCATTTGTGACCCCAGACAGGACGCCTGCCCTTGGTGGAGAGGGTCTTGGTTTTATTTGGGATTGCATGATCCATGCATTCTTGGAGATGTCCGTAGAAAGCATTTGTGAAGGATTCTGCATTGTGGGATGTGGTTTCCACTGGCCCAGTGGGCTTAAAGGATACCATCTCAGTTTTAACAAGTGTAAAGTCGGCTTTTGAGAAGTTTTTCACTGTAGTCTTTTGTTTTGGGGGTGGAGGTGGGATATGTATATCCAGGGTGATTAGTTTGTGGTCAGATCTCACTAGTGAGGGGTATACTTCCGGTGTGGAGCACTTTGTCCCCATGTTTGTGATGATCAGGTCTAGTATATTATCGCCCCTTGTGGGAGAGGTGACTAGCTGTTCCATTGCATTTGAATTTATGAATTCTAGGAACCTTTGGGCTAGGGTGTTTGGGCTAGAATAATGCACCCAGTCTATGTTAGGGTAGTTGAAGTCTCCCAATATGATGGTGTTTGGTGAGACATTTATATCCTCCAATGTCTTCAGGAAGGTTGAGTGGGGTTCCTGAGATTGGGAGGGTGGTCTGTAACATGCTACCAGTTGTATAGCAGTTTTGCCTATGGTTAGTTGCACCTGGATGGTCTCTGATGCTTTGTGTGTTGCCACTAACCTGGAGGTGTGGGTGTCCTTGATGAATATGGACACTCCCCCTCCCTTTTTGGTTTGGCCCGAGTTTTGGGGCCGAAAAGCATTATACGAGGTATAGCCTGGTAGTGCTGGGGTGCTCTCAGGAGCCTTGAACCAGGTTTCAGTTACTGCACAGACATCGATGTTCTCCATACTGAGGAGTGCTTCAAGAGCCTGCATCTTGAGATTTAGACTTCTGGCATTGAGCAGCATCACCCTTAATTTTTAGAGGGGCATCAGTATGTCTTACAATGGAGTGCCTTATGATGACAGCCTGGTTAGAAGGGCATCAGTATGTCTTACAATGGAGTGCCTTATGATGACAGCCTGGTTAGACGGGCATCAGTATGTCTTACAATGGAGTGCCTTATGATGACAGCCTGGTTAGAGGGGCATCACTATGCCTTACAATGGAGTGCCTTATGATGACAGCCTGGTTAGAGGGGCATCAGTATGTCTTACAATGGAGTGCCTTATGATGACAGCCTGGTTAAAGGGGCATCACTATGTCTTACAATGGAGTTCCTTATGATGACAGCCTGGTTAGAGGGGCATCACTATGTCTTACAATGGAGTGCCTTATGATGACTGCCTGGTTAGAGGGGCATCAGTATGTCTTACAATGGAGTGCCTTATGATGACAGCCGGGTTAGAGGGGCATCAGTATGTCTTACAATGGAGTGCCTTATGGTGATAGCCTGGTTAGAGGGGCATCCGTATGTCTTACAATGGAGTGCCTTATAATGACAGCCTGGTTAGAGGGGCATCCGTATGTCTTACAATGGAGTGCCTTATGATGACAGCCTTGTTAGAAGGGCATCAGTATGTCTTACAATGGAGTGCCTTATGATGACAGCCTGGTTAGAGGGGCATCAGTATGTCTTACAATGGAGTGCCTTATGATGACAGCCTGGTTAGAGGGGCATCAGTATGTCTTACAATGGAGTGCCTTATGATGACAGCCTGGTTAGAGGGGCATCAGTATGTCTTACAATGGAGTGCCTTATGGTGACAGCCTGGTTAGAGGGGCATCAGTATGCCTTACAATGGAGTGCCTTATGGTGACAGCCTGGTTAGAGGGGCATCAGTATGTCTTACAATGGAGTGCCTTATGATGAGAGTCCAGGGAAGTGTGTTTGCTTGCCTTAGGAGCTTAGTCTTTGCAGCCCCAGTGAGTGTGACTGTGTGTATGGTGTTAGGTGGTGTTTTGTTTTCCAAGTGCTTTTGTGCTAACGAAGGCATAGCTTTGCCAATGTGCTGTCTTGCTGATCTTTGTTGGTGAGGAAGATTTGATTTTAAGTGCCTCTGCATACCTTAATCTGTGTATGTTGTGTACTATATGAGGTGGGTGTTGTGTGCATGGTTTTGACAACCTGATGTGCATTTGTATGCAAAGGTTTAACATCCAGGGTCATGGTGTAAGTACTCCTCTCACATACTGTGTGTGTTTCTTTAAGGAATAAGTGATTGTCAGTAAACATGATTAAATTGCTACATTGCCTCTGTATGCCCATATTCACCAAGCAGGCTACAGAGAGGTTAGGAAACTGCATATCCATACTATCAAGTCCTTTGGTGATCTACCAAGAGGTGGTGTATTGGGGTCAGAAGGCAATTAAGAGTGCTTTGTTGGTGCAAACTAACAAAAGTGCTTTATTGAGGGTGTTTATGCTAAACACGATCCGTGAAGGCGAAAGGCCGAGGTACCAGATCTAGTGCAATAAAAGGAAAAAGGAATTCTGGTAAAGTGCTTGGACTGGTGTTTTTTTCGTTTATGCTAAACAGTCTACTAATGTTAATATTTACTCAATAATACATTCTACTAAATCTGTATGTATTGCCATTCAGTGCTTCCTTTAAGCTTGTCATTTCACAAGGTATTTGCTCTATATTTACAGGTTTACAATGTACAGTTATGGACTCTTCAATAGGGAGAATTTGTTTTCTAGGTGTTTGCTACTGTACAGGGTAAGGACCTCCATGGAAATATGCCAAATTTGTAGCAGCACAGAAAAAATGGAGAACTGACTAATGAGCCCTCTGGCTAGTAAAATGACTACACACAATGAGCCATTTTGTGTGTTTTCCAAATCAGCTAGACCAAGCAAATCCCCCCTGGTAAAAGATGAATAAATCCAGTCTTCCTAATGTAAAAATGCAGTCGAAGAGACCCATAAGTGCAATGCTACGACAAACCAGTTAAACAGCTGCTGGAAATCCCTTGCTGAAGGCAATTTCATGAGTCTTGCAGCAGTATCAGTGAGAGGAAGAGCATTTTTCTTACAAAAATACAGTGATGTGCACAAATAAAAGCAAATCTGACCTAGTGTTCAAAAACAAAAAGAGC
>NW_025049923.1:0-14863 GCF_019279795.1 Protopterus annectens
TGATCTTTTGAGAAAACCTTTTGTGATGAGGTGTGCTGCATAGAAGGATTTCCCACTGACTACTGTGGCGATGTGATTATCAAAGGAGAGACTACTGTCCACCTGTGTCCCAAGGTCTCTTATCACACTTTCAGTGTTAAGTAGACTACCCACCTATGTAGTAGTTCATGGAGTACTGAGTTTTTACCAAAGGAATGACAATGCACTTTTTGGCATTGAGCTTGAGGCCATGGCTTTGACACCAGGCATCTGTGTCTCAGCAAAGGCCCACTTTTTTGTAGGATGTCACATCTTTTGGAGTTTTGATTATGGCTCCTAGTTTGCAGTCATCTCACGAACTTCATTAATAAAGACTTTCTGTTTTGGTACTGTACTTTGAGAAGTAGATATCAAACAGGAAGGAGGACCCAGGACTGAATCCCTGTGGTACTCCACTTGTCACTGGTCTGAAGCTGGATTTGGAGTCTGCTACTTTCACAGTGTGGGTTCTGTCAGTGACCAGTTGGCAACCCATCTTGTGACATAGGGATTTATACCTAGTTTAGTGAGTTTATCTATAATTCCAGAGTGGGGATGGTGTCAAAGAAGCCTTGGCAAGATCTAGATAGGCTGTGAACCATTTTACCCTCATCTCTACGGCTTTGGTGACTGCTTCAAAAGTCTCATCAGGTTTAGGAGACATGATCTGCCTTTTACAAACCCGAACTGGGTGGGGTCCTGAGTTGCGATTACCAATGTCATTGTTTATAAGTTCCATGATGATATGCTCCATAGCCTTGCAGTCCTGGCTCGTTGTGCTAATGGGGCAGTAGTTTCTAAGGGTCTGTGGTGGCTCCCCCCTTTGTGGAGTTGGATAACTGTCACTGTCAATAACGCCATTCAGTGGGCACATAGCCTAAAGAGTGAGGAGTTATGATTGAACATGGTACTTGGGTGGGGTGCCAGTTAGTTCTGTATGGATTCATGTAGAACACAGCCTGGGATGTTGTCAGGTCCCATGGATGCTGTGTTCTTGGCTTTGGATAGTGTGTTTTTTTTTACCTGTGCAGCTGTGATTACAGGAACTTTGCATTCTTCTGGTATAGAGATGGGCCCTTTAGGGGATGACAGAGGGGTAAAGTTAGCACTGAACCTATCTGCCAGGATGTTGGCAATATCCATTGGTTCTGTATATTTAGTGCCATTGTGCGGTAACTCAGAGCAGATCTGAATGTTGCCATTGAGATTTTGACATAGCTGTAGAATGCTTTGTGGTTGTCTTTAGAGTCAGTGGCAATTTTGTTTTCATAACTAGCTTTGGAGGATTTTATGAGGGATCTCAGCTTCTTACTGAAGCTGACCAGGGAGTTTCTCCAATCATGGGATTTTACTCTTTTCTGCAACAGTTTCTTTCTTCTGTTGTAGAGTTTGTTTATGGCAGGGGACCACCAGATTGCCCTCCTTTTTTTGGAGGATAGCATCTTGGTTCTGTTAGGGATTGCATGATCCATGCGCGCATGTAAGTGCTTATAAAGTGCATTTGTGTAGGATTCAGCAGTCATACATCTATTGTCTGTCAGCATGGGTGTCGTGAAGTTTGCCACTTCTGTCTTAAGAAGTGTGAAGTTGGCTTTGGAGAAATTTTTTACTGTGGTTTCCCTAATGGGGGGTGGGGAGGGATGTGGATGTCTAGGGTGATTAGCTTATGGTCGGATCTGACCAACGAGGAATTGACCTCTGGTGTGGAGCACCAGTTGCCCATGTTGGTAATAACCAGGTCTAGGATATTACTGCCCCTGGTGTGGATAAGTTGATCAATGGCATTGGAATTTATGAATTCCAAAAAACGTTGAGCACAAAAGTTGGTACATGAGTAGTTTTCCCATTTAATGGTAGGGTAGTTGAAATCACCCATTATTAGGTTGTATCCTAATATTTTCCAATGTATTAAGAAATGAAGAGTGGGAATCCTGGGGCATGGTGGGGGATCTGTAGCAAGCTACAATTTGGATTGTGGTCTTGTCCAGAGTTAGTTGCACTTAGATAATCTCGGATGCATTATGCTGAGCAACTAGCCTGGAGGTGTGGATATCCTTAATGAATATGGACACGCCTCCGCCTTTAGTGTTTCGGTCCAGGTTAAGTGGCCGAAAGGTGTGGTATGAATTATAGCCTGGTATTGCAAGGGTACTCTCTGGAGCCTTGAACCAAGTCTCTGTCACTGCACAGATGTCGATGTTCTCCATTTTAAGGAGTGCCTCGAGAGAGTGCATTTTGAGGTTTAGACTTCTAGCATTGAGTAGCAATACCCTCAGATTCTTCTTGCCTGTACCTGTTAGGGTGGTGAATTTGTCATTTGAACCTTGCCTAAAAATGGCACTATAGGGGTGGCTAGAGCCTTAGCCAATATCCGGAATCCCAGGGGCGACAGGTGCAGGCCATCTCTGGCAAAGCACCGTGGCTTGTCGATCATGTCATCCCAGGCAGACAGATACTGGATCCCTTAGAATGACACCAGAAGCTTAGCCAATTGTTGAAGTCAATCATTTTGTCCTTGTACTGTGGTATCATTCTGGGTGATGGCAGGATGCTACTCAGGGCTAGGGTCATACCTGCCTGGGCTACAAGATCGGACAGCTCCTCCATGTCCCTTTTCATGTAGTCCAGAGGTGCATCTCAGGTCATTCACACCAACATGGACAATGACAGAGTCATATTTGTACTTGTTGTGTAGTGACCTGAGTGCATACGTTATGTGGCGGATCCTGGCACCTGACAAGCAGCTGACAGTAACTTTCTCCTTGTTTAGCCTGGTGAGTGGAACATCAGTGTGCCTGACTATAGAGTCACCTATGACTAGAGTGTTGGGTATGTTGTTATGCCTTATTGGCTGTGGTTGAGTGGCACACTGAGTTTGTGGGCTATGAGTCATTTGGGTTGTGTTGGGGGGGTGGAGGTTGCTTGTGTTTCGGCTTTGGAGGTCCCTGTTGCTTGGGCAGGTTTTTACTGAGAGCCTCCATGAATGTAGGTGTGTGTTTTGTGTTTCTATGTATGTGTTTTGGTGGTGTAGGTTTTGAGGGACTATGTGCTGAGTGTGGTGTGGTGCAAGTGTTTACCTTCTCCTCTTGACTGTCTAGTCCAGTCTTGGGTGAAGAGAGCTTTGCTTCCAGTTTGGTTATATAAGTGCATCTCACACAGGTTGTAGTGTTGGGTGGTAGGAGGAGAGGGTTGTCTGTGTACATGAGGCAATTACTGCATTGCCCCAACATGCCCAGATTCATCAGGTAGACAGGAGAAAACACCGGGGGCTGACCCTTAGACATCCTGGATAGGTGCTTATATGTTAAGTACTAGAAACTATTTTCCTCTAGACAGTGAGGAAAGTTGAGTGCTGTAGTAATTTGTAGCTTATTTAGTGCTTACAATAAGTTCTGAACAAGTGCTGAAACAAAAAACTGGCTAGTTCTAAGAAACAAAATTAAGCTAGAAGGCTTCCCTCCAACACAGAAAGGCTTGGGCCCTAGAAGCCTACAAATAGTCCTGGACACAGCAAATCTATATCCAGGCTAGACTACCCACAGGAAAGGCAGGAAACAAGCTTAGAAAAAGTTTTTTTTTTTTTTTTTTTTTTTTTTTTAGTGGAAAGAGAGAAAGGAGTAGCAGAAACTAAGCTGATTGGCCTTCTCAAATGTTCTCCCTGTACTGGGTAGAATGAGTTAATGACACTAGACTGGGAGGAGGGTCCCAGATCAAATTTACACTAGGGGCGGGGAACTGCAAAGCCACCAACTAAAAAGCACTATACCAACAGGGAGGGAGGGGGGGTGGGAAACAAACTGCAGAAATGTTTCTCACAGCTGAAAAGCAGCAGTGAGCCTTTAATACACTTGTCATTTTTTGAGACAGTTTTACACAGTGATGTGACTCCACATCCATGTCCTACAGTGTTCCTAAAATGTTCTCCTCAACATGCAGTGATGCTGTCATACTTCATAAAGTACAACATGACAGTCTTACTGTCAGACATATGTGGTGTTGCTACTGTGACATTACATGGCATTCATATTCTATACCTACTCAGGTGTAATGTTCAAATCAGGCTTGGTCTACTGCTGTGTGTGTGTGTGTGTGTGTGTGTGTGTGTGTGTGTGTGTGTGTGTGTGTGTGTGTGTGTTACTAGGTAGGTTATGGACATTATATGATCTTTGGATTGCATTGCACTACCACCTAGAAAACCTTTTACAAAGCTTCATGCATCCACCATCCTTCTTTTTCCACTAGCCACATAACATCCTTCCTGTACAGAAGTGGAGGATGTCCTCATGTCAAATATGTATACACACATCATAAAGCAGGGGTTTTCCACAAGTCTCTGCAAGTCATCTCAAGACCACTGCATGTGTGATTGCTGATTCTGTCATGGTGTGGTGCACATGTCCCATATGAACAGTGGCAGGATGTAATGCAATCAAACAAGTATACACATATGCACAATAGGCTTACTATCTTGCATAATATAAATATAGGGATTTTTTACAGGGTATAATAATGACTAGGATTTCATGTGATGTTGGCCATTAGCCTAATAATGTCCTATGATTCTATGAATAGTTGATGTCAATGTTGCTGTCACTGACATGCTATAATGAGGTGTGGATATACAGTATGTCTACAAAAGGGTCGTACAATCTGTGATGTAAGCTAATGCACTGATGGCCACTAGTGCCACTGCAGTACATACTCCTTCTATAACAGCTGTAGTAATATGCCTCCTGAGAACTATTTACATGGTATGATACACTTGTTATGTATATTGGTGGTGTATTAGGACATGTGTTGTAGTGGAGCATATCAACTTTCTACACAGTTCACATTCCACCATCACAGTGACACTTACAGTATGGCACAGGTGTGCATGTGTCTACATACCATCATTAAATGGTCCGTGACTGACATCAATATCAATTTATATTGATTACATGGTCTCATAAGTCTTGTCTCATACACAGGTTGTTGTGTTGTGATATACACAACCAATGTATTACATGTTTTTTAATGCAATTGCAACTTTGTGGAATTCATTGTATGTGCAGTTGTGTTGCTACACCCAAGGATTATTGAGGTGGTCAGCAGAACCCCTGTGTGACTATTAGCATTTGTGTCAGGAAATGTTCTGTATGAGACACAAATAACTAATCTCTAGTGTGTCTTAATATGACATCAGACCATTCAAACCAGCTTGCCCATGAAACCCAGATACACACATGTTGTGCAAATGATGTAAATACATGGCTATGATACAGTTGTATGACTGTGTGCATAGCAAATGTGTGTGGAATGTGATGAATGACCAAGCCTGTATGGAAGTCTTGTCACAAATCTTTTATTTCAATACATATGAAATGTTACGTGGAATACACAAGTAAGCACAGATCTGTATGTGGATGTTAGCAGACATACCCACACTGAGGACACAATCTGCTAGATGACAGTTTGTCTCACATGTCACCACTTGCCATCAGTCAAAGAATGCATGCAAACATTACTCAATTTTTATTCTCAGCAGGGCCATACATCTATATGCTCTCTATGGCTAATAACACAGAAGCAATCGGCTCTGATAACATCATAGGTTGCCTATAGCATGACTTAAAACCTGAACTACCACACACAGTTGGATCATTATGTCAACACAGTCTCCAGAATAGTCTATGTTCCAATAGAAGGGTGTACAGCAACATTCATCCTTCCGACTTGGGGGGGACCATCACCTGATGCATGGAGTTATAGACCCATCCTGACTCTCCTCATCTATGAGGTAGTCCAAGAAGTCATCATGGACCTTCTCTAAATGGACACAGATAATATCTCAACTGTGTACTAAACCCACATTTGATTTGTTCAGGCTACATCATGTCTGTTACACCTGTTCATTCTCTTCAAGAAGGATACCGAGGGCATGCGTGATGACAGCACTATCATAGGTTCATAGGTTCATAGGTAAGTACTAGGTTATCTGCCCGAAGGCATTTATAAGCCTAGCTAGAATGTGTTGGCTTTCGCCGCTCCCTTAGATTAGTTCCCTGTGCCTCTGTCCAGCAGAGCCACTGAAGTGATCTCTGAGGTAAACTTTCTGTTTCCCATCCACTCATCAAGATTTCTTTTGAAGAGTGTTAGCGAGGAGCTCTGCCTAATATAGATTGGGATCTTGTTCCAAAACATGGGAAGTCTCTGGGACAGGAATCTATCCCTCCAGCACATCCTATTTATTGTTGTGGTGAGGTTTAGATCCCTAGAGCGTGTGGCTTGCAGGGATAAGTTTTTTTTTTAGGTGGAGCATGTCCATCAATTCTGGGTTGGACATGGCCTTGTATGTCAGGCAGAGATCACCTCTGAGTAGGCGGTATGCAACCTAGCACAACTGTAATTTCTTCAGTTGAGCTGCATAGGGCATCTGTTTGAGGCCAGTGATCCTCTTGGTGAGGTGCTTCTGTGGTCTTTCCAGCTGTTGCAGGTGTCTTGTGAGGTTCATCCCAAACGGGGCATTGTACTCTATGATGGGTCTGATGAGTGATGAGTAGAAGGGCACAATGACCTCTTTTGATCTGGATGCAAACTCTTTTGTGATTAGGTGGGCCACGTAGAAGGATTTTCTAACCACTTTGGCAATGTGATTATCAAAGGTGAGATTACTATCTACTTGGGTCCCCAGATCTCTTATTACATCTTCCGTATTTAGGGGACTACCACCTATGTGGTAGTTTGTGGGTACTTTGTTTTTTTCCAAAGGGGATGACTATGCACTTTTTGGCATTTAGCTTGAAGCCATGATTTTGACACCAGGTATCCGTCTCAGTGACACCCTTTTGGAGGATGTCTGTGTCAGCTGGAGAGTCAATTATAGCCCATAGTTTGCAGTCATCTATGAACTTGGTCAGCCATAGTCCTCCTGTGCTTGCCTGTACCTCTGAGAAGTATATGCCTAACAGGAGGGGCCCTAGTACTGAACCCTGGGGAACTCCACTTGTAACCGATTTAGAGTCAGACCTAGCTCCCGCAACTCTCACCATGTGGGTTCTGTCCGTGAGCCAGTTGGCAACCCATCTTGTGATGTAGGGGTTTATGTTCAGGCTGGTGAGCTTGTCTATAATACCAGAATGGGGAATGGTGTCGAAGGCCTTTGCGAGATCTAGGTAGGCTGTGTGTACCACCTTTCCCTCATCTATAGCCTTGGTAACTGTCTCAAAGAAGTCCACCAGGTTTAGGAGGCATGATCTGCCCTTAGCAAAGCCGAACTGGGTAGGGTCCAGTGTTTGGAGGTTCCCAATGTCTCTGTTAATGAGTTCCATGATGATGCGCTCCAAAGCCTTGCAGACCAAGCTAGTCAGGCTTATATGGTGATAGTTCCCGGGTTCTGTTGTGGCTCCACCTTTGCGGAGTGGAATGACTGTTGCTGTGGGTACGTAGCCTGTGGCGAGGCTGAGTTTGAACAGTGTGTTTAGGTGAGGGGTTAGTTCGTCTTTGAGGTTGTGTAGGACGCAGCCTGGGACACCGTCCAGTCCCATTGATGCTGTATTTTTGGCTTTGGAGAGGGCTGTTTTAACCTGAGTGTCTGTGATTTCAGGGACTCTACATTCTTCTGGTATGGTTATGGGCCCTCTTGGGGGTGAGAGGGGGGTGAAGTTTGCGCTGAACCTGTCTGCCAGGATGTTGGCGATATCGGTCGGTTCAGTGTATTTTGTGCTATTCTGCACTAACTCCAAGCTGATCTGAGCATTGCCACTTAGATTCTTGACATAGCTAAAGAATGCCTTGTGGTTATCTTTGGAGTCCATGGCAATTTTTCTTTCAAAGCTCGCCTTGGATGATCTTATGAGGGATCATAGTTTCATTTCATCTCTTCTTGGGATTTTACTCTTTTCTGTACTAGTTTCCTCCTTCTATTGTATAGCTTGTTTATGACAGGAGTCCACCAGACTGGTTTCCTATTCTTGGAGGAGTGAGTCTTGGTTTTGCTTGGGATGGCATGATCCATGCATTCTTGTAGGTGCCCATAGAATGCATTAGTAAAGAATTTTGCAGCTTGGACAGCGTTATCCTTCAGCATGGGGGCTTTGAAACTTTTCACCTCAGTCTTAAGTAACGTGAAGTTTGCTTTTGAAAAGTTTTTCACTGTGGTTTTCTTATCCAGGGGTGGGAGGCAGAATGTGGATATCCAAAGTGATTTGTTTATGGTCAGATCTAATCAGCGAGGGGTTAACCTCTGGTGTGGAACACCAGTCGCCCATGTCGGTGATGACCAGGTCCAATATGTTGTCACCTCTGCTGGGAGTGTTGACCAGTTGAACCAGGGTGTTTGAGTTTATAAATTCTAGGAAATGTTGGGCAAGGGAGTTAGTACTTGAGTAATTCTTCCAGTTAATGTTTGGATAATTGAAATCACCCAATATTAGGGTGTTTTTGAAGGACCTTTATGTTTTCCAGTGTTTCCAGGAATGCGGAATGGGGGTCCTGGGACATGGTGGGTGATCTGTAGCAAGCTACAATTTGAATTGCAGTTTTGCCCATTGTTAGTTGCACGTGGATGATCTCTGAAGCATCATGCTGTGCCACTAACCTCGAGGTGTGGGTATCCTTGATGAATATGAATACGCCCTCGCCTTTTGTGTTTCGGTTGGTATTTCGGTTTGGGTTCTGTGGCTGAAATATATGGTATGAGTTGTAGCCTGGTAGTGCTGTGGTGCTCTCTGGAGCCTTAAACCAGGTTTCTGTTGTTGCACATATATCAATTTTCTCCATACTGAGGAGTGCCTCGAGTGTGTGCATTTTGAGGTTCAGACTTTTGGCATTGAGTAGCACTATCCTCAGGTTTTTGTTACTTGTGCTATTTACGGTGGTAGGTTTGTCTTTTGAGCCTTACCTAAAAAAGGCACTATGGGGGTGGCAAGAGCCTTGGCCAGTATTTGAAATCATAAGGGTGACAGGTGCAAGCCATCTCTAGCAAAGCAGCATGGCTTGTCGAGCATGTCATCCCAGGCAGACAGACACTGGATCCCCTTTGAATGACACCAGAAACGTAGCCAGTTGTTGAAATTGAGAATTTTTTCTTTATACCGTGGTATTATTCTTGGTGAGGGCAGGATGCTACTCAAGGTCAGGGTCATACCGGCCTGGGCTACATGATCAGAGAGCTCTTCCATGTTTCTTTTCATGTAGTCCAGAGAGGTATGGCTCAAGTCATTCACACCAACATGTACAATGCCAGAGTCATATTTGTACTTGTTCTGTAGTGACCTGAGTGCTTGTATTATGTGGCGGATCCTGGCGCCTGACAGGCAGCTAACAGTAACCTTCTCATTATTCAGCCTAGTGAGTGGGACATCAGTGTGCCTGACTATAGAGTCACCTATTAATAGTATGTTGGGTATGCTATTTTGCCTTAAGGGCTGTGATTGCATGGCACACTGGTTTTGTGAAGTACGTGTTTCATGGTTTGTGTTGGGGGGGGTGGAGGTTGCTTGGATGTTTGCTTTGGAGGTCTCTGTTGGTTTTGCAGATTTTTATTTAGAGCCTTTGAGTATGTTTTCATGTATTTATGTGTGTTTTTTTCCAGTGCTGCTTTAATGGGTTTATGTGAGACTGGTGGTGTGATGCAAGTATTTCCCTTCTCCTCTTGACTGTCTGATCCAGTCTTGGGTTGAGAGAGCTTAGCCTCCAGTTTGGCTGTATAATTGCATCTCTCGCATGTATTAGTGTTTTGTGGTAGGAGGAGGGGGTTGTCTGTGTACATGAGGCAGTTGTAACATTGCCTCAAAATGCCCAAATTCACCAGTTGGACTGGAGAGTACACCTGAAACTGCCCTTTGGACATGCCTGGATAGGTACAGTGAACTGTTTTACTGGAAGGCTGGTAAGGTTGAATAGAGAGCCTTGTCCTTCTGTACAGTACAGGGGGGTCTAGTCCTAGGGTTTATAAGTGCTTGATATAAGCTTTGAGTAAGTGCCAGGCTAAGAAATGAGTGGCTTGAGTGCTTAAGTTGAAAGTTTGTCTAGTTCCAAGGGAAAAATTGAAGAGGAGACTTTGTGAAGCCGGGAATAGTTTTACCCTAGCTAACCGGCGCTGCCCGGTGTGCAAAGCTGGGTAAATATGTTATTTATAACACGGAAATGAAAGAGATAGAAATTAGCTCAAAATGACAAATAAACTACTAATTTCTGGGTGTAAACCACTCCTCCAGAGACAGGCAGGCAGCGCAAAGCTCCCCTCTCTCACAGGTGAACAGAGAACATCCTTCTATCCAAGTAATGTATGGGCAAACACAGTGATTTGTAACACAGCCCTGAATTCAGCACTAACCTGAAAACTGGACTATACTAGCTTAGAAAGGTGGGAAACAAGTATATATATATATATATATATATATATATATATATATATTTAGAAAATAAAGCAGATACACTCAAAAAACACTTTAAATGCACAGAAAAGGATACTTATTGTTATATATCGCAGATCAGAGTTCATAGGTTCATAGGTTCATAGGTTCATACTAGGCTATCTGCCCTGGGACATTTATAAGCCTAGCCCGATTGTGTTTGGCTTACGCCACCCCTTGATTTGAGTATACTGTGCCCTTTTTGAAGTTTAGTTTACTGTGCCTCTGTCTAATAGTGACACGGAAGTAATCCCCAGGACAAACCTACGATCCCCCATCCACTCATCAAGATTCTTCTTGAAGAGAGTCAGTGAGGTGCTCTGCCTAACATGAATTGGAATTCTATTCCAGAACGAAGGGAGCCTCTGGGTTATGAATCTGTCCCTCCAGCATGTTCTATTTATTTCTGTGCTGAGGTTCAAGTCCCTCGAGCGAGTGGCTCTAAGGGATTTAGATTTACTGAGGTGGAGCATGTCCATTAATTCTGGGTTGGACATAGCTTTATATGTCAGGCATAGATCGCCTCGAAGTAGGCAGTATGCAACTGAGTAGAGCTGGAGTCTTTTTAACTAAGCAGCATATGGCATCTGTTTGAGTCCCTTGATCCTCCTGGTGATGTACTTTTGGGGTCTTTCTAATTGCTGCAGGTGTCGGGTAAGGTACATCCCAAAGGGGGCATTGTATTCTATGATGGGCCTGATGAAGGATGAATAAAGGGGCACGATTACCTCACTTGATCTAGATGTGAATCCTTTCATGATGAGGTGGGCTATGCAGAAGGTCTTTCTAACCACTTTGGCAATGTGGTTGTCAAAGGAGAGATTGCTATCAACTTGGGTCACCAGATCCCTAATTACTTTCTCTGTACTTAATGGGTTACCACCTATGTGGTAATTTGTGGGCACATTGTTTTTGCCAAAGGGTATGACTATACACTTTTTGGCATTTAGCTTTAGACCATGGCTCTGGCACCAGTTATCCGTCTCTGAAAGACCTTTTTGAAAGATGTTTGTGTCAGCTGTAGAGTCGATTATGGCTCCCAGTTTGCAGTCATCTGCGAATTTGGTGAGCCATAGTCCTCCCATGTTGGCCTGTACCTCAGAAAAGTAAATACCAAACAAGAGAGGTCCCAGGACAGAACCTTGTGGGATGCCACTTGTGACCAGTTTCGAGTCTGACATGGCTCCAGCAACTCTGACTCTGTGGGTTCTGTCTTTGAGACAGTTTGCGACCCATCTTGTGACATAAGGGTTTATATTTAGGCTGGATAGCTTATCTATGATGCCCGAGTGGGGTATTGTGTCAAATGCCTTTGCGAGGTCCAGATAGGCTGTGTGGACTACCTTCCCTTCATCTATGGCCTTGGTGACTGTTTCGAAGAAGTTGACCAGGTTCAAAAGGCAGGATCTGCCCTTGACGAAGCCAAATTGGGTAGGATCTAGTGTCTGTAGGTCCCCAATGTCTTTGTTTATGAGTTCCATGATGATCCTCTCCATAGCCTTGCATACTAGGCTAGTCAGGCTTATGGGGCAATAGTTTCCAGGGTCCACAGAGGCGCCACCTTTGTGGAGTGGGACCACTGTTGCTGTACACCATTCTTTGGGCACTTATCCTGTAGTGAGGCTGAGATTGTACAGCAGTTTTACTTGAGGGATTAGGTCTTCTTGGAGTTCATGTAGGATGCAACCCGGGATGCCATCTGGTCCCATGGAAGCAGTGTTTTTTACTTTGGAGAGGGTGGCCTTCACCTGAGCATCAGAGATGTTTGGGAGGCTGCACTCTGCCGGGATAGATACTTGCTCTTTTGGGGGGGACGGGTTGGAGAAGTTTGCACTGAACCTGTCTGCCAGGATATTGGCGATGTCTGTGGGTTCAGTGTATTTTTGTCGTTTAGAATCAACTCAGAACAAGTCTGGGAGTTGCATCCCAGGTTCCTAACATAACTGAAAAAAGCCTTATGATTGTCTTTAGTGTCCTGTGCAATTTTTCTCTCGAAGCTGGCCTTGGAGGATTTTATGAGGGATTGTAATTTTTTGCTAGTACTGATCAGAGATGCCTTCCCTTTTAGGGATTTTGCTCTATCATGTAGTAGCTTCCTCCTTCTGTTGTACAGTTTATTTATGGCTGGGGTCCACCAGACTGGATGCCTGCCTTTGGGTGATTGGGTCTTGATTTTGTTTGGGATAGCATGATCCATGCATTCCTGGAGATGTCCGTAGAATGCATTTATATAGGATACTGCAGTTTGGGCCGTAGTTTCCACTGGCCCTGGGGGCTTGAAGGATTCCACTTCAGTTTTGAGAAGTGTGAAGTTCGCTTTTGAGATGTTTTTCACTGTGGTTGTCTGGGCTGGGGGTAGGGTCGGGATGTGGATATCCAGTGAAATTAATTTATGGTCTGATCTTACCAATGAGGGATATACTTCTGGTATGGAGCATAGAGTCCCCATGTTGGTAATGATCAGGTCTAGTATGTTTTCCCCTCTTGTGGGAGTGGTGACTAGTTGTTCCATAGCATTTGAGTTTATAAATTCCAGGAACCTTTGGGCTAAGGTGCTGGGGCTTGAGTAATGCTCCCAATCTATGTTTGGGTAGTTGAAGTCGCCCAATATAATGGTGTTCGGAGAGATCTTAGTGTTCTCCAATGTTTTCAGGAAAGCCGAGTGGGATTCCTGACTTTGAGAGTGTGGTCTGTAGGATGCTATAAACTGAAAAGCAGTCTTGCCCACTGTCAGTTGCACATGGATGGTCTCCAATACTTCGTGCACTGCCACTAACCTGGAGATATGGATATCCTTGATAAATATGGAAACTCCCCCTCCTTTTGTGGTTCGGTCCGGGTTTTGGAGCCGAAAAGCATGATGTGAGGTATAACCTGGTAGTGCTGGGGTGTTCTCTGGGGCCTTGAACCAGGTTTCTGTCACTGCACAGATATCGATTTTCTCCATACTGAGAAGAGCTTCGAGTGCATGCATCTTGAGGTTAAGACTTCTGGCATTTAGCAGCATTACCCTTAGTTTCTTGTTCCTTGTGCTGTCTATGGAGATGGGTTTGACTTTTGAGCCTTGCCTAAAAAAGGCACTATGGGGGTGGCAAGAGCCTTTGCCAATATCCGAAAGCCCAGGGGTGACAGGTGCAAGCCATCCCTAGTGAAGCAATGTGGCTTGTCGAGCATGTCATCCCAGGCTGACAAACACTGGATCCCCTTTGAATGACACCAAAATTTTAGCCAATTTTTAAAATCGATCATTTTGTCTTTATACTGTGGCATCATTCTAGGTGAGGGTAAGATGCTGCTCAAGGTCAGGGTCATACCGGCCTGGGCTAGATGATCAGAGAGCTCGTCTATGTCTCTTTTCATGTAGCCGAGGGAGGTATGCCTCAGGTCATTCACGCCAGCATGTACAATTACTGAGTCATATTTGTATTTGCTTTGGAGTGACCTGAGTGCTTGCGTTATGTGGCCGATCCTAGCACCCAACAGGCAGCTCACTGTGACCTTCTCTTTATTCAGCCTGGTGAGCGGGACATCAGTGTGTCTGACAATAGAGTCACCTATTACAAGGGTATCAGGTGTGTTATTCAGCCTTAAGGGCTGTGACTGCTTGGCACACTGACTTTGTGTGCTTTGTGTTGTACGTGTTTTGTTTTGGGGTAGCATTTGCTTGGATGTCTGCTTTGGAGGTCTCTGTTGCTTAGGTAGATTTTTATTTAGAGCCTCCGAGTATGTTTTTGTGTTTTTATGTGTTTGGTTTGCTGTTGTGGTGGGACTATGTGATACTGGAATTGTGTTGTGTGTGGTTACCTTCTCCTCCTGACTGGTTACACCAGTTTTGAGATGAGAGAGCTCAGCCTCCAGTTTGGCTATATGGTTGCATCTCTCACATATATTTGAACCTGTTTGGAGGAGGAGAGGGTTGTCCGTGTACATGAGACAGTTGTAACATTGCCTCAAAATTCCCAGATTCACCAGCTGGACTGGAGAGGAAACCATTGACTGACCTTTGGACATGCTAGAGTAATATAGGGAACTGAATTAAAATGGACCAATAGGGGACAAGGTAATCGTAGAGAGTATAAGAGTAAGTAGTGCTTATGGTTTATTAGTGCTAACTTGTAAGATTACATATTTGGACCAGTGAGGGGCCTTAGAATGAGAATATGGTGTTTAATTTGAGAGATAGAGCAGTTCTAAGGGAAAAAGTGAAGAGCAGACTTTGTGGAGCCAGGAATAGTTTAAACCCAATTAGGCGGCACTGCCCGATGTTGCGCTATGCGCAAAAACACGCAAAACCGTGCAAAAGAGGGCGGGAGATCAAGGAGTTTGGAATTGACCCAAAATGTCCAATAAAACTACAGTTTCAAGGCAGTAACCACTCCCACAGGGGCAGGCTGCTCAATGTCTACATTTTGGCATGTTGTGGATTCAAAACCACATAGGGAAACATG
>NW_025049924.1:0-13792 GCF_019279795.1 Protopterus annectens
ATGCCTTAGTTTTGAAAGATTACACATTAACTGCATTTTTAACTTTACCCAGAAGAGTTATGCATGTGCCCAGCATTATTGTGGGTGCACAAAAAAAAAAAAAATTGATGACTTTTTCACACACACATGGCACCTTTAACTTCAGGAAAATGGGAAGAATGCAAATTCACCTACTGCATGTTTTTGAGGTGCTGGAGGAAACCAGAACACATGGATAGATACACAGACACAGAAAGAGCATGCAGACTCCACAAGGAAAAGCCAAAGACAAGAATTTAACTGGCAAGGCACTGTGAAATAGCAGTGCTACGCACTGTGTGCCACTGTGGCAATGAAAAGGTACTTTCATACACATTCTCTTCCTGACAAGCCACCACAGGCAGCCACCTATCATGTGCAAGGTCTTTGCTTGTGATGTTAATTGAAAGAAGTTATTGCCAGCTTGCTACTCATAAATACATAGTAACCACATCTCCCCATACAAGAATAATGGCAGAGCTGATTATGTGTCTGATAGGAAATGAAAAGAATTCTAGTCAGCTTGTTACCCTTACACCCCCCTCACTCATATACAATAGTAATAATGTTTTTATACTGATTTCAGCAAATAACAATACAATGACTAATCACGAAAAAAGCACAGTCACTCGAAACTAGGAACAAAGTAACAAGTAATCCAAAAACCGGTAGCACTGTTTATTATAAATTCTATACTGTCACACTAAGTGCTTTCACCCATCTACTCTGTGGGTTTCATCAGAGTAGAGAATACATCAAAAACATTTCCATTAAATACACATAAAAACTGACTTGTCTCCAATCACATATCTGTTTCTATTACTGTAATTAATTGATTCATTTAATTGATTAATTAGACAATTCAACGCCTCAAACAACATTTTTCCACAATACATTTTAAGCCTGTGAAAAGCTATTGTCTTACATCATATATATATGCTCACTTATTGACATGGTTAAAACACTTATAAAAATATATATAATAAATGAATAAAATATTGTGTGTAACTGTAAATAACCTTTCCTGTATCTAAAAGTTAAAAAATGTATTTTAATAAATGTGTATGTAAATATAAAATTTTGATATAAATTGTTAAATATCTAACATCAAACTCTTATAAATACATTAAATAATAACCAACATTAAGTACACTACTATAGTGTGTTCACTCCACATAATCTGATCTGCCCATATGTAAATTGCAACATGTTAAATGCAATATGATTTGAATTTCAGTATACTAGAAATGGAGATGTGTTCGTTAATACCTGGTATATTACTGGCATTGAGTCTAAGTTGCCACAAACATTCCTTCATTTCCAGTAAATTATTTGCATCCCCTTCGTTATTAATATTGTCCGGAATCCTATCGACTACGAAAAATATAAACCTTTTAAAGTCCTGACATTTTGTACTGTGTAAGTATAAGGAACTAGTTACCTTCTTATTTTTTATGTCCCTAATGTGTTCCATAATAAGCTCTCTTAATTTCCTGATGGTTTTGCCTATATAGTAAGCTGGACATGATAAACAAGTCGCTAAGTATACCACCATCTTCGTATTACAATTAACATGTCTTGGACATCTAATAGATCTATTAAAATTTTGTATCATAACATAGGGACCGTCATTAATAAATTTACAGGTTTTGCAAAACCCACATTTTTTCATTTTAGAATTCCTATATAACAGATTATTGCTATTACTTTCAAAATGTTCCTTCAAATTTTTTCCCCTACTATATGTAGTACTTGGACCTTTACCTAAAATATTCATAATATCCAATTTGTTGTTAAATACTTTTTCCCATGTTTCCTTTACTGTACTAAAAATTGTCCCTGTAATTTCATTGTATGGTAATATTAATACTTCTGTCTTATTTTTATTTTTATTATTGTTATTCACTTTTCCACCTGTGTCTACATTAATCCCAAACCTTAAAATTGGTTTGAAATTCTGATTCCTTTTGCCCATTACTTCTTTCTTCATTTCATTTAATAAATGCTGTGGATAGGCTCTGTCCAATAACATATCTATAAGCTTATCTATCTCATTGTTGAATACTACATTGTTACTTATAATCCTACTTAGCCTAACCATTTGGCCCTTTACTAAATTCCTTTTTTGGAAGTACGGGTGACAACTATTAAAGTGCAAGAAGGAATTTGAGTAAGTCTCCTTCCTGTATATATTGGACTCCACTGTTCCCTCTTCTTTCTTCAGAAATTGAATGTCCAAATTTTCACAGTTCTCACTGTGTATTTTATATGTAATTCTTAAGAAAGAAGTGGTGGTCTCCAGAAAGGTTACAAAATCCAAAATCTCTTCTTCCTTTCCATTCCAAAAAATTATTATGTCGTCTAGAAACCTTAAGTACAATGTTATTTTAGGCCAAAACCTACCGGTGAATATCCATTGCGATTCCCAATCCGCCAAAACTAAATTTGCATATATTGGTACGCATCTTGCTCCCATGGCTACGCCTGAGCATTGCCTAAAAAATTCATCTTCCAACAGAAAATAATTGTTTTTTAATATAATCTCCATCATTTCTACTAACAATCTACGCTTGACCATATATGTCACTAAATGCCTCCAAACTTGTCTCAAACATTTTTAGGCCCAGTTCATGTGGTATCACTGAAATAAATTGATTATATCTATTGTAACCATGATGGTGTCCTTGTTTATGAAAGGTAAATATTCCTTTACTAATTCCAAGCAATGCCAAGAATCCTTTAAAATGTGAGGCAATTTCTTTAAGATATCTTTACAATTCACATCTACATAATGAGCCATGGTTTCTAGCTTAGATCCTTTTGCTGACACTATGGGTCTGAGTGGGGGGTTACTTATACTTTTGTGGATTTTAGGTATACCAAATATGGAAGGTGTGTTCGGATGTTCTACCAATAAGTAATAGTATTCTTCTTTACTTATCACACCTTCCATAAGGTATTCGTACAATTGCCAATCCACCTTGGTATATGCTCTTACCATCTCATAACTTGAGACTTTCTCATATATGTCACTGTCACTCAACATCTTCGCCATTGTATTCAAATAATCCACCCTAGTCATCACGACCACACCACCCCCTTTGTCTGGTTTCATAATTCTGTAACCTAATATACCAGGCATTAACGAACACATCTCCATTTCTAGTATACTGAAATTCAAATCATATTGCATTTAACATGTTGCAATTTACTTATGGGCAGATCAGATTATGTGGAGTGAACACACTATAGTAGTGTACTTAATGTTGGTTATTATTTAATGTTTTTATAAGAGTTTGATGTTAGTTATTTAACAATTTATATCAAAATTTTATATTTACATACACATTTATTAAAATATATTTTTTAACTTTTAAATACAGGAAAGGTTATTTACAGTTACACACAATATTTTATTCATTTATTATATATATTTTTATAAGTGTTTTAACCATGTCAATAAGTGAGCATATATATATGAAGTAAAAAAATAGTTTTTCACAGGCTTAAAATGTATTGTGGAAAAAATTTGTTTGAGGCGTTGAATTGTCTAATTAATCAATTAAATGAATCAATTAATTACAGTAATAGAAACGGATATGTGATTGGAGACAAGTCAGTTTTTATGTGTATTTAATGGAAATGTTTTTGATGTATTCTTTACTCTGATGAAACCCACGGAATAGATGGGTGAAAGTGCTTAGTGTGACAGTATAGAATTTGTAATAAACAGTGCTACCGGTTTTTGGATTACTTGTTACTTTGTTCCTAGTTTCGAACAATACAATGACATTGGTACTGCTGCACCACATCAGTGACTGTTGTTTAGCAGTCATCACAGGTGATGCATTCCAGTCATTTTGCCCTCAATTCTGTCATATTTTTACCCAATACCTCTTAAAACATTGATCTCTTGGTAAATCATTCAGGATTACAACAGTGTTAGAAATTCATATTACTCATTGTCCAAGAAATATATGTTTTTGCAAAGCATGTTCTATTAAACATTATTTTAATTCACTTAAAAAAGTTGTGTTCCTGATTTAGAGCTCTATTCTATCATTATTTTTGGTTTTGCTCTGAATACTTGAGCAAAGAAGTTTAGATTTGTATCTGATGTCCTGCCAGTTTTTATAAAACTCTCTGAAAGAGAAAAACTATCCTGAAGATCAAAATCATCCATTCTTCTTATAATCCCAGGTAAGCACAGAGGCTGGTCATTCTGGTCTACCAACCACTAGTGTTTACCTCGCACATGTTCATTCACTGATTACCAGCTTTATCCTAACAAAGTAATATCAGAACTCTGTCTAGGATAAAATGTATGATCAGAGAACACATTATATTTCCCCCTCCTTATTTTCACCTAGCCAGAAGTTGCTTTTGTCCCCCATGCAGTCAAGATTAAATAGGGGCACCCCGCAGCTGTGGCTATCTCAGGTGACTAAACCCAGCTATGGTGTTAATATTAGTGTTAGGGATCCCCAGCAGATGCAGGGCTCACCGGTGACTAAAACTGGATATGCATCCTTCAGCTGAACCATTAAACTCATCACTTTCAACCATCCATCTCCAAATTGTGGAACACTACCTCTCATAATGGGGAAGAAATGGACAAAATGTGGAACACTGACAGCTTATTAACAGCTTCAACTTCTAATGTCAAAGGATGCTTAAAATGTTTTAATTTAAGCTTATAAAAGTTTTTTTGTATCATTTAAAGAAGTTCTTAATGAATGTCCAACTGACCCTTTTCAGTGTGGAATTGTGTGAACATTTCTCATAATGATGTACACTTCAGAGGTATGGTTAAGCCTGTGCCCCATTTGTTTGAGTTGGTGATAGCTTAGCTGATGTTTACACACAATTCCACACTGAAGAGAGGCCATTGGCCTTGTGGGTGTAACCCAGTCAAAATGTAAATACAAATAAAGTCCAGAACACAGACACACCTGACTGATTTGTTTAACTGATTAAAGTGTACTTAATTTCACCATGATTTGTTTAACTGTTTAAAGTGTACTTAATTTCACCATATAATTTACCTGTGGTTCAAGTGATGTCTTAAGATAGTTTTAAACCACCCTACCTATCCAGATAACAAGTTAGTAAATAAAATAAAAATAAAGAATGTGGAAGCTTCTAGGGAGGAGGGGGTATAGCCACAAACAGTTCCAAACCAACACCAACATATCACTACAGGTATTAAGTCTCAACTGCTCCAGGTTTAAATCCAGAAATAAATCAGGGACACTAAACGATGCCACCTGTTTTTTTTTTTTTTTTTTTTTTTTTTTTTCATTTCTTCAGTTCAGGTGTAGCTGTTGTTCACCAATTCCCTCTACTGAATACACTGAGGCTGTACTTAAGTTTTTTCTGACATAAAATACTAAATGCATATTTTTAAAAAGGAACTATAAATAGTGAATTGGGCATCATTTGTCTTAGCTACAGAAAAGTGTGTCCTGTACTCATTCTGCTCATTAATCTTAATAGCAAATAAATAAGCTGAGCAGGTAATAAAAATGTCATATCCGATCAGAGCACAGACAAAACTCATCATATATAGATAACTTTAAAGATAATGGCTCCTGGATGTTGGAAATGATTATTTGAAGAACTATTATTGAAAGCTATTATGGAATACTGTCAGAAATTCATCTATTCAAAACAATGCAGACAATCTGTTAGAAGATTATGTCTGTGATGTCCAAAGTTATTCAAAGCAACCTGAACTAAAACAACTGGTGTTTTAGACAGTCTTTTATACCACAACTAAACATTTCTACAGGTATTCATGAGTTTCGCATCACAGTACTTATGATTTCAACAGATAATCAAACTGCAATACACTTTTCTCATCCGCTTGTAACAAAACTGCTTTGCTGAAAGGATTGAAATTCCACAGGTATTTTAAGCTCTGAATATCAAACATGGGGAGACCGAATAAATTCTACATATCCCTGCGAATACTACAAGTGGGAAGCCCCAGCAAATTCTACATACTCCTTTATTTTAAAACAGTCCAAATTCTGTGCCTGCAGAGGTCAGCTTACCATCACCATCTCAGGCAATAAGGAATGCATATGTTTTGTTAAATTGCTAAACTCAAAAGCATCTTAAAGCAATGTGAACCTTTGTCACCTAAACTGCAGCAAGCACTCCCTCTTCTACTGAATGTGTATAATGGGTACACATAATCAAATATCGCTTTAACTACTACACAAATGACAGAATCACTACTAAACAGTTAAACACAGCATAACAAAAGGTTAGCAGTATACACATTCAAGAGTCATCCACTTCCTTGTGATACAATATTGATCAATGTGTTGTCAGCCTTTTCCAGTCTAATTTTAGAAGACCCCCCCCAAAAAAAAAGTTAAGTACAGAAGTTACAAGCTGAAACTTGTTACTGCCAGGCTTCCATGTAGTAACACACTCAAATGTAGCCCATATTACATTATTCCTTGTACTAAAACAATCCCTCAGCTGTCACCTTCACTACCTATGCACTACCCTCAGTGCCTACACCTCTAGTTAGTCCCCTGTACCATCTGAAGGAGAATGCAGTACTGCTACTCTGCACAGCAACCTTAAAGGCACAGTTATATAAGACATTGTGAATAATCCTTCCCCTCGTAAAACTATCCTCATTCATACATAACATCATCTCTGATTGTGTGTTCCAACAATAAAGCAGCATTCGTTCCACATTATTTCACCCTGCCTTGTCCGTAGGTAAAAACAACTGTTGACTTTAATAATCAATCCCTGCCCCCTTCAGAAGTTGCAGCCAAATGCTGCATGATTTACAATACCCAGACCTAAAAGGAAATAGCTCTTCCTGCAAGCATGGGTTGGTCACCATTGGGGATATAACTGAATTGCCGTGGAAAAACTGGAAGTATTTTCCATGGTGATTCGGAGTGATGTTAACATCCCACTGTTTTATGGAGCAGGCAACAGGATGATGTTGCTCAACTCATGAGTGTCCCACTGTAAACGGGACTGGTGGCAACCCTAAATCCCAAAGGAAATAAATACCAAATTGTAGAGTTTTAATCTAAGCAATTTTGCCTCATGTCTTGAAATAAATCTTATAACTATTAACATTTAAGTGTAATACCTTTGTACTCTTTCACCAATAGGGGCAGCTGTGGTGGTGCAGCAGTTAGCATTGCTGCCTCACAGCAAGAGGTTCTCTGATTCAATCCTCTGCTGGGGTGCCTTCTATGCAGAGTCTGCATGTCCTCCCTGTGGTTGCATGGGTTTCCTCCAGGTGCTCTGGTTTCCTCCCAAAGACATGCCATAGGTGGATTGGATACTCTAAAATGACCCTAGGAGTGCATACGTGTGTGTGCCTTCTGTGGAAGGTTGGGCACCAGGTTGGCAACTTGACACCGTAAAGGTGATCCGCTGTAGCAACCTCTAACCGGGAATAGCTGAAAGAAGAAGACTCTTTCATCAATAGTTCTGAAATATCTGTATTACCCCTCTATTTTCAGATTCTTATACTGTACAGCTATTTTGCATAGCAAGAGTTTCTGGAAATGACCTCAGCACTCTGAAAATCTTAAATCTTTGCCACCTCCAATAAAAAATCATCACTATCTCTGTCTTCAAGCAGAGTATTCTTCTTTACTTCCTCTAATGACTCTTAAATATGCTTATTTCTGGGGCATCCACCTCAAAGTAGTCAGGTCCCCCACCACTAGTATATTTTTAATACAGTTGTCTATGTCTCAGCCTGAAGTACCTCTGTGTTTAGAATGAATGTATTTACCCTTGTAAGTTAAATTCTATGCTTATTCTTGTCTTTTTTATTTTTTTAATAATGGTCATATTTAATAGAGCATCTGTGCTACAAAATGGATTAATTTTATTTGTTTCATGGTTTTCCACTTGCTGTACTCCATTCTGTCTTTTCATTTCCCATAGGAATGAATGCAGTCAAAGAATCAAAGTGCAAAACACATTCATACAGTCTAACGCAAAAACACAAAGGGGCATAAATGTAAAAGGCAGTTCTCTCATCCAAGATCCAGTAGAATACATCCACCAAATGTCAATAGAGGCATCTTTTATAACAATCCAACTGTGTCTGGAAATTAAACATGTACTCTCTGTGCAATGTTCCATATACAGAGACCAGAAAATAGTACCCCTTAAAACCAGTAGAACTGGCCCCTTTAAAGAAGAATAATATAAATGTCTGACAAATAAATAATATCCATCAGAGCAGACTGATACCAAAACAAAATAAACAAGAACCCAGCAACATTGACTGGATTATTGCTTCTTGAAAGACATGGCAGAAACTATCCTTTCAGGGTCTACATACCAATCTTCATATGGGTCTACATACCAATCTTCATATGTTTAGTGTATACCAGGCCTCACTCTATTAGCTACTGAAGTAGTTAGCAATTCCCCCCAGAACATCTGCTTCAGAATGAACATCTGGCTCATATGATGCCAAACCCTCAACAGTGTTTGAAACAGAAACAGCGAAGAAACAGAAAGACTGAACCCTGCTGTACCTTTATTAGACTCTTCCAACAAATCATTAAACATGTTAGCACTGCATTTAGAAGTTAAAACTTGCTTTGAAGATATAAAAGATCAATTATCCCTTGACAAAGGCTGCAAAGAAAGACTGAGAACATTCTTCATAGATGTAGACAGTATAAATGACAAAAATATCCCCCACTAAAAATAAAAATGAAATCTGAATTTTTTAACCCTGATGTGTAGCTGAAAGAAGGCAGACAAGCCATGAAAAATTTATTTTGAAATAGCAGGGATATTCTTCATAACTGTATGAGGTATAAACAGGTGGCCCCAATGCAATGATAGGAGAAATCAACAGGACTCAGTTTATAATTATGACTTGAAAGGCCAAAATTAAATCACAATTTTTTGGGGCCCTCGACATTTATATGATCCGGTAAGCCAGAAAATAAGTATTGAAAATGCAGTCTGATCATGATTTCTAATAGTTTTTTTTCTGATAGAAGCATTCCATAAACTTCATAACTAGAGAAAGCATTTCAAAACATAAGTCATTAAACTATTCATGGCCAACGTGAATAATAGAATGCATATCTGTAGTAGAGAAACTTAACGGTTTGACAACCATGTCCCAAAAAAGTACAATAAAAGGTATCACCAGCTGTACGAATAAAATAAAATAAAAAAAAATCTATCATGAAGGAAAGATTCTGGTAACTTATATTTCGTTTTCATACCATGTCTCTGTATTCAAGGCAGGCTCAGATGATGATGCTGTATGTAGCTCAGAACTCTTTCTGTGTATACATTTGCATTCCTTCATGTAACTCAGTTATAGTTCCTTCAGTATCAGCAACAGGAACATTAGGATGAAAGGGAGAAGCCTTCTAAATTATAAATGCTTATTATTGCTTGTCAGTGATTTCTTTTGTGAGTCCAAAGCACAATGTACTATAGCAGCAGTTGAGAATGGTCTTTCAGTATACATTACCTGACTCCAATGAAAGAGTAAGGAAGTAACTTAAAATCTTTAGGAAAAACATCATTATATCAAAACAGAGTCAGGCATCCCATGAGAGGAAAGAAGTAGAAATCTGAATACCCTCAGAAACATCAGAGATGCTACAAGACAAGCAAAGTTATTTTCAAGACAGGTTAACCTCTCAGAACCAGCAAAAGATGCTGCCATGAATTTCACAGCAATTTGCATAAACTGCAGATATAGTATTCTGGGCATTAATGGATTTTAGCTGTCAATGCATTGTTGATGCATCTGTGAATTATTTATACTTTCTCAGTTGTTAGGTGATAGCATCCCTATAAAAAGCTAAATGACTGGTCTGATGTAAAAGTTCATAGCAAGCTGTGAATCTGCTGGTCTCTCAACACTTACACATGAGTGAGAGCTTATTGTTCTAAGTTCACTGTGGGAATGGGGATTTAAAATTCACTTGCTTCCACTACATCCAGCCTCCACTACATCACACAGATCACAGAAACTCCACAGCTTCATTTCAAGCCAATATGAGGTCTGAAGACATATAAACAAACTAGTAACTTAACTTTATGACTTATTTAAATATAACTCCTTCAAATTTAAGAATGTAAAGAATACAGTACTTAATGTAACTTGTTCTTGAAGTAAGGTTATTACACTTCCATCTCCCCGATATACTGTATGTCACACTTCATTATGCCATAAACAGAATTCTCAAAGTCCACAGTTTAATTAAAATATATTTAAAGGATTCTCAGAGGTAACATAATGAAACAGCTGACATAAAAAGGCTTAAGTATGTAAAAAGGTAGAGAGAAAATAAAACAAAGAAGAAATCAAATAAGATACCCTTTATTTTAATCACTACCACTTCATTTTTTCTACTTCCTCTAGAATACATCAGTCACCATAAGATGATGCATTTATCCATCTCACCAAACAATCCTAAAAGTAGTCTCCAAAGTATATTCAGAGCTACCCTATTCTTTAGTACACATCAGACTTTTGAAGTCACTTTTCTACATTTGTCTTGCCTATTGCACAATACAGTAGAACCTACTCCTACTTAGTTACTAGATCATTTCTATCAAAAGCAAATAAATGACCCTGATACCTTTACTATTTTGCTCCAGTCTTTCATGTGCAGCAACATATAAACTAACAGTTTCTCTGACTAGTTTGTTTCTTCTGTGTATATTCAACTCTAATAGCCACAGCTTCAGAAACATCCATCCATCACCCTTTTTCCCATTTTCCACATGGTGTCAGAGTGCCACTTTAACAGAGACAATAATCTAGGATATTGCCATATAGATGCTAGCAACTCAGTGAAATAATGTGGACAGCTATATTCTTTATGAGATAAACACTTACTTTACTTCATAGCCATTACAGAATACAAGAATAAACAATGTACTGCTGTCTTTCATTACATCTTTCAAGGCTGCCATTGCATACTTAAAGTCAGATATGGGAAAATGGTTTGAGGAGAAAGAGGAGTAATTTGTATCAGTCACAACAGCATTCAATTCGATTGCATTGTGCAAGTAATCTCTTATAATGATTTTCATTGAAACTGGCTAATTATGTCAACAACACAGCAAAAGTCTTAGATATTAAACCTGTCAGTTTACTACTTCAAGAAAAAAATAAAACAATGTCCTTAGAAATTTATGACCTAATAAATATTTTCTTCCCTAATGAAACACAAACTCGTAATAGCAGGGAACGTCTGTAGTAATCATTTAGTGTCTTAGAAATGACATGATTGAATTATCAGCAGAGACAAATTTCATCCCAGTTTTGCTTGATCCAACCAGACCAAACTTTAAGAACAATAATCACACTATTCACATAATATCACAGCTATAACCACAGCTATTTGTCAATCTTTTTATTAGCATTTCTTTCTTTTTCATTTTATTCATTAGTCAGACAAGCCTACTCCTTGTTTCTCGCCTTTCTAAGCTAGTATAGTCCAGTTTTCAGGTTAGTGCTGAATTCAGGACTGTGATACTAGTTTCTGTGTTTGCCCATACCTTACTTGGATAGAAGGAAGTTTTTCTGTTCACCTGTGAAAGAGGGGAGCTTTGAGCAACCTATCTGTCCCTGGAGGACTGGTTCCAGCCCAGAGGTTAGTAGTTTATTGGCCATTTTGGGCTAATTTCTATCTCTTTCTTTTCCCTGCTATAAAAACTGCTTTTGCATGGTTTTGTGCACCGGTAAGTGCCGATTAGCTATGGTAAAATTATTCCCGGCTCCACTAAGTCTCCTCTTCAGTTTTTCCCTTGAAACTAGTCTAACTCTCAACCTAAGCACTCAAAAAGCATCTTAAAGCCCAGCACTTGTTCAGACCTAATAGCAAGCACTAATATACCCTGACACTGATTGCCCAGTAGGGCAAGGCTCTTTATTCACCCCTCACCAACCAAGCGACTAAGCAGTTTACCCTAGTATTCAGGTATGACCAAAGGGCAACTTCAGGTGCACTCTCCAGTCCAGCTGGTGAATCTGAGTATCCTGAGGCAATGTTACAACTGCCTCATGTACACAGACAAACCTCTCCTCCTACCACAAAACACTAACATATGCAAGAGATGCAATTATACAGCCAAACTGGAAGCTAAGCTGTCTCCACCCAAGACTGGAACAGACAGTCAAGAGGAGAAGGTTAACACTTGCACCACAACTCCAGCCGCACACAGACCTACTAAAACAGCACTGGCAAAAAATACACAAAAATACTCAAAATCATACTTAGAGCCTCTAAATAAAAACCTGCAAAAGCATCAGAGACCTCCAAAGCAGACACCCAAACAACCTGCACTTCCCCTCACAAACCAGACAACACATAAAACACAAAATCAGTGTGCCGCACAATCACAGCCCTTAAGGCAAAATAACATACCTAACACACTAGTAATAGGTGACTCTATAGTCAGGCACACTGACGTCCCACTCACTAGGCTGGACAAGCAGAAGGTTACTGTTAGCTGCCTGTCGGGAGCCAGAATCTGCCACATAACACAAGCACTCAGCTCACTCCAGAAAAAACTGCAAATATGACTCTGTCATTGTTCATGTTGGTGTGAATGAACTGAGACGTACCTCCCTGGACTACATGAAAAGAGACATGGAAGAGCTCTCTGATCATGTAGCCTAGGCTGGTATGACCCTGACCCTGAGTAGCATCCTGCCCTCACCAAGAATGATACCTCAGTATAAAGAAAAAAATGATCAATTTCAACAATTGGCTAAGCTGCTGGTGTCATTCAAAGGGGATCCAGTGTCTGTCAGCCTGGGACAACATGCTCGACAAGCTGCGTTGTTTCACAAGAGATGGCTTGCACCTGTCACACCTAGGCTTTCGAATACTGGCCAAGGCTCTTGCTGTCCCCATAGTGCCTTTTTTAGGCAAGGCTCAAAAGTCAAACTAGCTCCATAAACAGCACAATTAACAAAAAATTGAGGGTTATGCTACTCAACGCCAGGAGTTTAAATCTCAAAATGCACATGCTCGAAGCACTCCTCAGTATGGAGAATGTTGACATCTGTGCAGTAACTGAAACCTGGTTCAAGGCTCCAGAGAGCACCCCAGCACTACTGGGCTACAACTCATACCATACTTTTCGGCCACAGAACATGAACCGAAACACAAAAGGAGGGGGTGTATCCATATTCATCAAGGATACCTACACCTCGAGGTTAGTGGAACAGCATGGTACCTCTGAGATCATCCATGTGCAACTAACATTGGGCAAATCTGCAATGCAAATTGTGGCCTGCTAGAGATCACCCACCATGACTCAGGACCACCACTCCACCTTTCTGGAGACACTGGAAAACATGAAGGTCCTACCAAACACCCTGATATTGGGCGATTTCAATTACCCTACCATTCACTGGGAAAACTACTCGAGTACAAATTCCCACACCCAGCGCTTCCTGGAATTCATCAACTCAAACACCCTGGATCAGCTGGTAAACTCCCCTACCAGAGGTGAAAACATATTGGACCTGGTTATCACCAACATGGACGACAGGAGGTCCACACCGGAGGTCAACCCATCACTGGTTAGATCAGACCATAAACTAATCACCTGGATGTCCATAAATCACCCCACCACCACCCCCTACTAAGGAAACCACAGTAAAAAACTTTTCTAAAGCAAATTTCACCTTACTTAAGACAGAGGTGGTAAGTTTCACAGCCCCCATGCTTAAAGCGGATACGCCGCTGCCCAAGATGCAGAAACCTTTACA
>NW_025049925.1:2500-7500 GCF_019279795.1 Protopterus annectens
CGGAAAACCATGCTGGGCATTGGACAAGAGATTATTAGAGGTCAGATAGTGAAGAAGTTGTTTGTGGATGCATCTTTCCATGATTTTCCCTATCGGGACAGAATGGCTATTGGTCTATAATTTGACATTTCCAGGAGGTACCTCCTTTGTGAAGTGGAATGATATAGGAAGTCTTCCAAATGGAGGGAATGTTCATCTCAGTTATAGTTCTATTTATTAGGATTGTTATGGGTAGGCTATTTCATCAGATGCAATTTGTAAGAATTCGCAGGAAGGTGGTCAGCCGCTAGGGTAGTTGGTTTGAGTTTTTAGGAGGAGCGCATATAGGAGGAAGAGACTGGCTTTAAATTAAAGGGGTAGGGTTGTCACGTTGCAGTTTAGCAGCAGGTGGGGAAGTGGAGGTAAGGTGACTGGCTAGGGTTTGGATAGTCTCAGTGAAGAAGGAGTTAAAGGTGTTGGCTACTTCTTCTTGGCCTTTCTAAGAGTTTCTCAGGGGTTGGGGTGGAAGTTTTGCTTGGGTGCAGAAGGTTGTTAAAGCCTGCCCAGAATTTCTTTGGGTTGTTCTGGTGTTTTTGCTGGAGGCTGCAGAAATATTGTTTTTTGTCTTGGGTTATGGCAGTTTTCGTGGCATTTCTTAGTTGTTGAAATTTACAACGGTCTTGGGGGGTTTTTGTGGCTCTCCATTTGTCCCAGGCTAGGTCACGAAGTTTGATTTTGGATTTAGTATCAGTAGTGAGCCAAGGTGCTATGCGAGTTTTGGTTCTAATTTGTCTATGTGGAGCATGTGAGTCAAGTATTTTAAGGAACGTGTCATTGAAGTGGGACACACTCTCTTCTAGTGGAAGAGTCTTTAATATGGTCCAGTTGCAGGATTTCAGGTCAGCAAGAAAATAATTGAGGGACCAATTTTTTGTTTCTGATTAATCTATATAGGGAGTGTTAGAAGTTGGGCATTTATGTTTAATGATATAAGTTATTAGGTGATCGCTGAGGTCACAGGGAAGGGTACCAGTGGTGTAGTTATTAGAGTCTCTATTAGTAAGGATCCAGTCAATTATACTTTCTTTTTGAAGTGAGTTGCCTATTCTGGTTGGGGATAGGATATTTTGGGAAAAACCATGTAGGTTAATAGGTTGTGGAGTTGCATGGGTAGAAAAGAGAGACCAGTCAATGTTGACGTCCCCAAGAACTATGGTTTCTTGTGGGTAGTTGATGGCTAGCCAGCTCAGGGATTGCTCTAGTATTTCTGTGTTCTTCCCTGGTGGGATATAGGTTACAATAAGGTTGATGCGTTTTTGAGTGTTTAGGCAGATCTGTAGGGCTATAATTTCTAGGTTTGAGATCATGGGAGGTTGTACTTGGTTCTTAAGGATGTTTAGTTTATTTTTAAACATAATAGCTATTCCTCCACCTTTTTCTTTGCCGCGATCAGCCCTGAGAATATTGTACCCGGGTGGGAGGATCTCTTCATTCTTAGTAGTGGGTTTTAGCCATGTTTCGGTTAGACACATGATGTCAGGGGAATGACTAGCTATGATGGCGTGAAGGTTGTGAATTTTGTTGTATATATATATATATATATATGTGTGTGTGTGTGTGTGTGTGTGTATGTATGTATTTATATATATATATGTGTGTATTTATATATATATATATATATATATATATATATATATATATATTTACATATATCAATATATATATATATATATATATATATATATATATATATATATATATATATTTATATATATATATATGTATATAGTTATATTTATTTATTTATTTATTTATTGCAGTTGGTTTACCAGGATAGTCCATTGGGCCATTTAAGAACCCGTTTTCAATGGAGTCCTGGGGAGAAAAGCTCCAAAAAAGAAAATCAATTTACAATAACATTGACCGTAAATATATAGGTACATACTATAAAAGAACATAAGCAAAACATAAGCAAAACATAAATGTACTTAACATTTGTCAGTGACAATCTTGGTACAGGCTAACGAAGGAATAAAAGCAAATCATAAAAGCATTTTAATGAATGAACATAGTAGATGAATAGAGTAGAATGTTAGTACAGGGAGAGGTTGAGTTGGTTATGTGGGGTGGTTACAAGAGCATTCCCATTGAGATTCTAGGTGTAAGAAAAGTGATTTCTTGAAGGTAGAGTGGTTAGAGGTAGTGCGGATGTTTGGTGGTAGAGAATTCCAGAGGCGAGCAAGGCTGAAGGAAAGGAGGTTTTTGCCTGGGGGATGGTTCGGTTTGTGGACCTCTAGAAGATTTTGATTATTAGACCTTAGAACTCTATTTGGATGGTGCATTTTAAAGGCAGAGGAGAGGAAGGGACAGTTGGAGGGGTTTAGAATAAGCTTGTGGGCTAGAGTTAGTTGAGAATAAGCAAGATAGTTGGGAAGTTCTAACCATTTTAGTTTATGGAGGGAGAGACAGTGGTGAGTGGAAGACTTATGGGTGGTAGCGAATCTAGCTATTTTGTTATAGCAAGAGGTGAGCTGTTTAATTAAGGAGCACTGAAGATTAGTAAGAAGTGGGGCACCATAGAGGAGGGAGGGAATGAGGAAGGAAGAAGCTAGAGTGATTTTAGTGGTAGGTGTGAGGTAGGCATTTTGTCTATATAGCATGCCGAGTTTTTGATGTGTTTTTGATGTTCTTTTGTAGGTGGGAACTAAATTTTAGTTGGTTGTCAATGTGGACCCCAAGAAGTTTGGTCTCTGACACTATTTCAAGAGGAGAGTTATTATGACTGGTAACTAAGAGTGAGTTTATGTTGGGGGGAGGGAGTTTGGAGGGAGTAAATAACATTAATTTGGTCTTTGTGGCATTGAGAGCTAGATGATTGCAAAGCATCCATTGCTCAGTGGAAGAGAAGGCGTCTTGAGTAAGTTTTTGTAGGGTCGAGATAGAAGAGGCGGAGCAGATGATAGTGGAGTCATCTGCATATTGGATAATGCTAGAGAAAGGGATAGATTTGTGGAAGTCATTAATAAAGATGTTGAATAGAAGAGGGCCCAGTATGGAGCCTTGTTGGACTCCGGTAGGGGTGCTAAGGAAGGAGGAAGTTTCTTTTTTCCATTTTACAGCTTGATTTCTGTTTGATAGATAACTAGAGAACCAGTTCAGAGAGGAGGAGGATAGGTAGAGTTTGGAGAGTTTAGTTAAGAGCAGGCTGTGAGAGATAGTATCGAAGGCTTTGGAAAGATCAAGGAGTAAGGTTGAAACAATTTGTCCAGAGTCTCGGGCTTTATTTACTATTTCAAGGAAAGAGAGAAGGGCAGTCAAGGTGCTATGATTAGGTCTGAAGCCATGCTGTGTGGGGGTAATAAGGTTGTTGTCTAGGAGATGAGGAAGGAGTTGGATTTGCACACATTTCTCAAGGATTTTTGAAATGGGGGACAGGATGGCTATGGATCTAAAATTGGTAGTGTTATTATTGTCACCTCCTTTGTGTAATGGTATAATGAAGGCTTGTTTCCAAATTTGGGGAACCGTGCCTTCTAGTAGGGAGCGGTTGATTAGGATGCTAATGGGGTAGGCCAGACTTTCGGCAGCAATGTTAAGAAAGTAAGAAGGGACATTATCAGGAGCATTGGTACATGGTTTTAATTTCTTGAGGAGTTTCTTAATAGTAGTTGTAGGAATGGGATTTAAAGTGAAGACAGTGCAGTCGGGTGGTGTTAAATTTTGGGGTTGTATGGGTGAGGATAGAATTTGTGTGGAAGAGGAGGTAGAGGAATTAGTGGATTGGGAGGAGGTAGAGAATGAGGAGGTTAGTTTTGAAATAGAGTCAATAAAGAAGGAGTTAAATTGGGTGGCTAAATCTAGTTCTGGAGCATTTGGATCACGGGTAGGAGTATCTGGTTTGCTAGGGTGGAGGAGAGTGGAGATTCCTTTCCAGAATCTTTGAGGGTTGTTTTTGTTTTGGTTTTGGAGTGTGGAGAAATAGTTTTGTCGATCAGAATAGATAAGTTTTTAGCTTTATTGGAGCATTTTGTATTCGTTGAGGAGTGGGGTTGTCTTGTGTTTATGGTAGCGTGCCCACACTTTGTCTCTTTGTCTCATGAGAGATAGAGTAGTTTTAGATAGCCAAGGGGCTGATTTAGTTTTTATTCTCTTAGTCTGTAGGGGAGCTTGAGAGTCAAGTAATTTTAAGAATGTGGAGTTGAAGTATGAGACTGCGTTGTCTAGAGGTAATGTTTTTAGACAAGCCCAGTTTACTGCATTAAGTGAGTTTAAAAAAGTTATAGGGTTAAAGTTTTACTGGTTGCGGATAGTAATGAAGTTGTGGGTCCGTTGAAGGTTGGTTGAAAGTCGATGGGTAAAGGTGGGTAAGTGGTCGCCTAGTGGGTCGGGAAGGATGCCACTTTTGGTGAAGTAGTGGGGGTGGGAGACTAGGATCCAGTCCAGTATACTCCCATTAGAGGGTTTTTTGTCTGGGTGAGTAGGCAAGTTGATCAGTTGTGAGAAATGGTAGAGGTTGATATTAGTGTTGTTTGAAGGAGCTTGGATAAGGGCCAAGTTAATGTTTACATCTCCTAGGATTATGGTTTCATTACTAATGTTACTGGATAGCCAAGAAAGAATAAGTTCAAGTGTAGAAATATTGTCACCTGGAGGGATATAGAGGGAAGCTATACATATTTGTTTGTGGTTATTGATTTGAGATATAGTAAGGAGAAGTTCAGCATTGTTGAAGTGTGGGATAGGTTTGTTGTAGGGGGAAACTACTAGGGAGGAGGAATATATAAGGGCTACTCCTCCGCCTTTTTTGAGAGGTCTGTCTTCTTATGATGGAGTAGTTTGGGGGAACTAATTCAGAGTCCTTAATATGTGGTTTCAACCAGGTTTCAGAAATAGTTAAAAAGTCAGGTTTGTTGTGTATAAGCCAGGCATGAAGGTTGGGGACTTTGTTAACGATACTTTGTGAGTTTAAGGAAGTGAATAGTAAGGATTTAGTTGTGGTGGTTATATTGGCAGGGCCTGGG
>NW_025049925.1:12500-14256 GCF_019279795.1 Protopterus annectens
TTAAGAAACAGCTTTTGATGTGGAGGAGATACCTAGATGACTGCTGGGTTATATGGAATGGTACTGAGGGTGAATGGAATGTTTTTGTTCAATATCTAAACAAGAATATATTTGGGATAAAGTTTACAGGTAAAATACACCTGTTCACAGTTGATTTCCTGGATGTACATGTCACTAAGACATTAGATGGCACAATAGCTACAACATTACACAGGAAACCGTTCTCAAAAAATTCTTTATTGTTGGCTAATAGTTGCCACCCTCCACATATTATTAACAATATACCCACAGCCCAATTCCAGCGCATCAGACGAATTTGTTCGTCTAATGATTATGAAAGCCAAGCAGCAGTTTTAAAACAGAGGTTCCTGGATCGTGGATATCATGAATCAAAGTTAAATAAAGCATACTTAAAAAGCAGAGAGCTAAATAGAACCATGTTGTTAGAACATAAAGATGGAGACACTATGAATACCAGACCTATAGTTAGATTTATTACAAGCTATGGGAGCAATACTTTTAAGATCAAGGAGATTATTTCCAAGTATTGGCACATTTTTACTAGTGACCCCTTTTTTTCAAATATTATACCTGAAAAATGTAATTTTGGTTATAGACGGGGTAAGACTCTGGGACAATGTTTCTCAGGGTTTAAGAATGAAGTTCCTAGTTATATACAGATGCCAATGGGGCGTCCAGGATGTACCTTTTGTGGAAACTGTAGGTATTGCAAATTAGTGTCTAAGACTTCTTCATTTACATCGGTTAATACCAGCAAAGTCTATGATATTAGACATCATATCAAATGTAGCAGTTCCTGGGTTATTTATATGGCAGTTTGCCAATGTGGTGCATTCTATGTAGGACAAACGTCATGCAGTTTTAAACAAAGAATTGCACTTCACATTAGTGATATTAAATGCAAACGAGTACGTAGTGCTCTATATAAGCACACTATACAACATTCAGCCTCCCATTTTATTTTTGTGGGGATTGATACGTTAAAAACAAGCAATGTCAGTGAAGCCCTGCGACATCAGCTGCTAACTAATATGGAACGTAGGTGGATTGTAAATCTTGGAGCATTATTTAAACCAGGTCTCAATGACCATTGGTGAATGGGGGATTATTCATTTAGCCATATAATAGTATATACATGCATATGGCAATATGTCGTTGAGTAAATATTATATTTAATAATTGTTGTTGGGTATTAGGTTGGTTAGGTTTTTGTTTTTTCTAAAACATGTTGTGTATTAGTTTTAGCCACATTACTAGTATTTTGATAGTTAGTTTAGATAGATTTATATATTTTTTAACAATATAGGACAACAAATGTTTCAATATCAATTTTTACTATAAGTATGTGATTGCCGTACTGTTGGTATGTTGTGGAACATTTTCAGGAGGCGGGGCATTGGCCTCCTTATAAATATGCGTGATATCACGTTATTCTGCACTCACTGATGACGCTCTCAGTAGCGAAACCGGTTTGGGGATTGTGCATTTCACAATAAAGGCTTAATTTTAAGCTACGTGCTGCTTGTGTCTCCTACTTTGTGCTGGATTCGTTTTTGGTGCTTATATATAGATATATATATATATATATATATATATATATATATATATATATATGTGTGTGTGTGTGTGTGTCTGTATTATATAAACATATATATATATATATATATATATATATATATATATATATATTTATATATGTATGTATTTTTATATATATATATTATGTGATTTTGTA
>NW_025049926.1:0-13713 GCF_019279795.1 Protopterus annectens
GGGGGTTCGATCCTCCCCCAACAAGCAGTAGTTGCAGCTGCAATGGCAGTACAGGCTTCTGGCCTCAGTAGTGTTGTTCCACCCTCTCACATTGAGAGTGCCTCATGCAGTCAGCTGATTATTTTACTGCAAGAAAAAGTAGCATATCTTTCTCCTGCTAGACATCTTTCCTGTATGACTATACTCTTGAGCCAACCTCATATGACAATTGAACGATGTACAACTTTAAATACGCCTCTACCTGCTCCCACTCCCCTGTGCGGATGGCACACCACACAGCTGCCTGCAGGAGATTGAGCGAAAAACACTGGCTAGAAAAGCTCTGACGGGTGTTCCCTTGGATAATGCCGAGGTGACATATTACATGTAACGGGCCTCATGCAGAAGGGGTCCTAAGCAGGACAGAACCTAGTGGGTATGTAGTAGTTTCTGATACTGAGATTTCAGGAAGGCTAAAAGTCTTTTTACCACTAATAATAAACTTATCTGCACAAGCAGCAGAATTGATTGCCTTGACAAGGGCATGTACCTTTTGGCAAAGCGCTGGGTAAATATGTGAACATTTTACTGACAGCCAGTACACTTTTTTCTACTGTACATGTTTTGCACAACAGTGGAAAAATAGAGGAATGATAACATCTACTGGTAAACCGATTAATCATGCGCTAATTTATTTTAGATTTGTTAGAATCCATTCAGTTACCTCAGAAAGTAGCTATTTGTAAATGTGTAGCCTCATACCAAGCAACAGTGTGTGATAGGGATTTCAAAAGGTAATGCAAGAGCTGGATACAGCTGCAAAGCAGGCAGCTTCAGCTTCAGAAGTATTTCTTTTGAGTGAGGAATTACAACCTTCTGAGAGTTTAGATTTAGAAATGTTGAAAACAATGCAGACACTTACTATGAAAATAGAAAAACAGAAATGGATAAAAAGAGGAGCAATTCTTGAAAAAGGGCTGTACATCTCCAAAGAAGGAAAACCGATTTTGCTGTCTAATTTGTTTAGATATGCAGCTTTGTTGAGCCATGGGCAGTGGCATGTCTCAACAGGGGGGGGGGGTGGTACAGTTAGCGAACCGAGTGTTCACAGCATATGGATTTACAAACTACACAAAGAATTTTTGTGTAGCATGCCATGTTTGTAACAATCATCATGCACAAGGGGCATTGAAGCCTAAGCAAGGGAGTTTCCCAACACCACTGCACTGCCCATGCTACTATCTGTAAGTGATTTCATAGAACTAAAACAAATGCGAAAATAAGAAGTATTGTCTTGTCATTATAGATATGTTTCTCCAAATGGGTGGAAGCTTTCTCCGGACCAAAAATCCTGTTAGTAGATGCAGCTACTGTTGCAAAGTCCTGCCGTTAAAGAAATTATTTCTAGATTTATGCACCGAAAAGATCTACAGTGACAATGGCACACACTTTGTAAATCAAACTATACAACAGTTGAGCTGATATTTTCTTTTGGAATTTTCTTAAAGAACCATGGCAGCATACTCACCCACAATCCAAGCAGGGATTAGTAGAGAGGCATAAGGGAATTTTGAAAACAAACTTAGGAAAATTAATTAGTGAGACACAAAAGAACTGGTGGACTGCCTGCCTTTGGCAATTGTTGAGCACATGAGAACTGTTCAATGCAAAGGTTAACTCCTTTTGAAAAATTATTTGGGAGGGCATACTATATACCTCAATGGAAACCTCTCATGCCTGCAGACCAGGAGGCTGACAGTTCACTTGCAGAATATATGAGACAACTTTTAAGTAATAAACAACTTTTGCAGTTAAATTCTGTTTCAGATAAAGAACAAACCAGACCATCGGAAGCAGCAGTAGTCCCAGGCACGTGGTTCTGGGTGAAAGTCATCAAGAAGAAGAATTGGACTACACCGAAGTGGGAAGGGCCATACCAAGTGCTACTGTCAACACCCACTGCAGTCAAGATCACAGAGCGAGCTATCCTGGATTACCATCTCCCTTGATACACTGTAAACTGGTTAAAAAACTTTGAACTGACAAAAACTTGTTACTGTTACACAAGAACAAAATGACCAGATATGGAGCAAATAGAAATACAGAACAACCTCAAAAGTATTGCATGATCATTCTATTAACCATACTGATAACATTAATCTTTTTGCTGTTGCCTTTCCTTTTTCCAGCCACACGAGCTGAACTGAATAAATGAGATGCATTACTCATAGACTGGCATCCAAACTTTAACACTTACCAAGCAATTAAATATGTGTATGCTGAAACTTTTAATGTTTCGAATTGCTGGATTTGCACAGCTATACCAACAGCATAAGGGGGATTATTAATGACTGCTGTCCCCCTAGGGGTCAATGAGACCTGGGTAAATTTGATTTTTGATACTACAACTGTGAAATCACAAGACAAAATAGCATTGTACCTGCCTGTTACACAAAAGGGAATTGTATGTTTTACCAAAAATGATACTGGTGCAGGTGGGTTGGAGCAATTGTAATGTGACTTTTTCCGCACAAATGTTATAGTATCAAAAGCTAATAATGCAGGTTATATTTGTGATACAAACTATGACTCATATTTTGAATTAATGCAATGCAAAACGGCTGTTGATGAAGCACAACGAATCCTGTTCTTTTTAAACAACTATCTATCATTGATAAAAATGTTTCATGCAGGGCAAGTATATATTAATACTAAAGTAGAGAGTTGTTATTTCTGTGTGGGAAAGGCATACAAATGGTTACCTGAGAATTGGTCCGCAGTTGTTTTTGGGTTACCTGGTTCCGCCATATTTATTGACACTGCAGTTTTGCCTCAGGGAAGAATTCAAAATGTCAGAGAGATCACCAAGAAACCTGGAAATCCAATCAGAGACCTGAGAACCAATGAGACAAATCGAAGCAGGCACTGGAGAAATCATAACCCTTGGAAAAAACAAAGATAAACTGACACACATGGACTTGAGTGACACTATTATATCGTGGGCAGGTATATCCCCTGCATATGGCACAGTGAAATCAATTTGGGAGCTGAGAAAACTGTCCAAACTTCTCGAAGTAATGAGCAATGCAACTTTTTCTGCTCACAGATTAGTAACTGATAAACTGAACGCTATGAGAACTGTGGTGTTTCAAAACCGCATGGCTCTCGACTTCACCCTAGCAGCTTAAAGGTGGTAGCACGGTGTGTTTTAATAAAAGAGGAGTGCTGTTCATATTCCTGACAACTGTGTATGAGATAAACGTAACCATCTTGAGGTGATTCAGCAAGTGTTCGCCATGACCAAACCAGGCCCAAAACCACTGACCTGGATTTTTTCCAGAATTTGTTTGGGGGTGGGGTAGCATCCTAATGAACATCCTGATTGCCATTTGTGTGGGATTACTCCTATTAGGAGTGTGCATTTGTTGTGGTATTATCTCCTGCATGAAAAGATTAATCAAAGATTTTATAGACACATGTCAGTTTCTGAGACTTTGTATCAAAAGTACTGAAATTGAAGAACTGTTGAAAAAATTAAACACTTCATAAGTTTAAACTAAATGACTCTCTTAACTGCAAATTCTGAACAGAAAGAGGTTAGGAGAAGAAGCAACTGTTTATGCTTTTGAAAATAGAATAAAAAGTATTAGCAGAGTGGAAATGTTAGAAAAATATGTATTAATGTATATGTTTAGTGCTTATTAGAAGCTAAAAGGGTTAACACATTTCATTCTATTGTATGTACAGCTTAATTCTGTATGAAATTACAAGATGCTTTTCAAACTGTAGTATGCTTTCTGAAATTGCAAGATGCTCTCTGACCTAGTATTTGCTAGCACAACAAAATTCATGTTTATGCCTTTTGGAAATTTACTGAGAAGCAGGTGATTATCTGCTAGGTCAGGAAAATAAATGAATAGAAGAATACTGTTTTCTATAATGTTATTGAACTTGAACAATCAGCTCTGTTCGTGTTATGAGAACATGCACAGCTGCAGAAAAGAAAAAAGCATCTTACAAAGACTACTTGAAGAAATGAACTATAATCTGTACTTGCGTTGTGCTCGAATTAGCCATAGTACCTTGAGTGGTAACATTGCATAGTGAGAAGTTGTATCTGACCGGTGGTCATCAAGGCCACATTGTTTTTCCTAGGAAGTTTTTTTTTGTAAACTTGATGTGCCAGCAGAAAATCATGGACAAACAGCTGCTATGAAATAATATTGAAAGAACTTGTGATTTATTATGTCAGCTTGGTAGGCAATGTCTTGTAAGAAATGGATAAGAATAGCTTCACTTCCTGATTCTAGTTAGACAAACTCTGTATTAGCACGTTTTTGTCTCCTTGCTGCAAGATTAAAGTACCTTAACCTGAACCTGCCATGTGTTGATCTTTTTGAAGTTGTTTTTCCTTTGACAGAGAGCCATCAAGGACTGTCCCACCCAGCACATAGCCCAATAGCACAAAAGACATGAGATGCACATCTCACCCACTGTACATAACAGCCACCAGTATCTGTAAGCATTACAGTGTATGTGGTCCATGTGCCTGCTGTATACAACACTTGGACTGTACAATGAAGTACACATCTACTATCTGGTAAACATGTAAATTCGTCAGCCATAGGTTCATAGGGTATGTAGTAGACTATCTTCACGGTTAAGGCGTTATTATATTAGCCTAGGCAAGTTTGTGCAGCTTTCACCACCCCCATTTACTGGGTGGTCTCAAGCCCTAGTTCTAATATCATGCCTTAGTACCCTAAGCCCCTTTCTAGTGGGTCTGCTGGATGTGATGCCTGGCGTGAATTATTCCTGAAAGTTTCCCATCCACTCATCAAAAGTTCCTATTGAAGAGTGTCAGCGTAGGGCTCTGTCTGATGTACATTGGGACTCTGTTCCACAGTAAGCAGCAAGTCTCTGATTGGTACTCCTATCCCAACAGCATGTTGTATTCATTGTTGTGATGAGGTTCATATCCCTGGAGTGTGTAGTGCATCCTCAATTTTGTTATCCAGAGATGGAGCATGTTCAACAGTTATGTGTTGGACATGGCTTCTGTATGTTAGGCAGAGTGTGCTTCCTTGAGTAGGCGTGTACTTTACAACGCAACAGAGAGCAGATTTAGTTTTACTATAGGTGTGTTGCACAACACAACTTGTTTGAGGCCAGTAATCCTTTGGTGAGGTACCTCTGTGGTCTCTACAACTGCTGGATATGCTTAGTCGAGTACATCCAAAATGGTGCATTGTACCTCAATGATGGGTCTGATGACTTACCCCGCGAGAGAGGGCCACCATCTACCCTTTTTTTATCTTGATGCAAGCCCTTTGTTGATTAGGTGGGCCATAGGATGACTTCCTCGACGGCTTTGGCAACATGGTTGTCAGCGAAAGATGATTCATCTACTTCCCCCAGTGTCCCCAGATCCCTTATTACCTTGTCAGTTATGGGGTAAAACACCTATGTGGTAGTTTGTGGTACTTTGTTTTCACCAAAGGGGATTACTATGCATTCCTTCCATATTGAGCTTCTTGAGACCATGATTCTTGGACACCACACATGTCTCATAGAGTCCCTTCTGGAGAATATTTGTGGCCATCCGGGGAATCTATTATGGCAAACACTTTACAGTTCCCAGCAAACTTAGCTAACCACAACCCTCCTGTGTTGGTGCATGTACTTTGAGAAGTCTATACTAAACAGGTGGGACCCCAGGATTGAACCCTGGGGGACACCAGTTGTTACCAGTGTAGAGTCTGACATGTAGCCAGCAACTCTTAATTTGTGGGATCTATCTGTGAGCCAGTTTGCAATCCATTTTGTGATGTATGGATTCATGTCCAGGTTGGTGAGTTCATCTATCGTACCTGACTGGGGAATTATGTCAAAGGCCTTAGCAAGGTATAGGTAGGCTGTGTGGAGCTCATTTCAATCATCTGTAGCCTGGGTAACTGTCTCAAAAAAATTGATCCAGTTCAGGAGGAGTGATCTGCATTTGACAAAGACAAACTGGGTGTGCTCAACTGTGTGAAGGTTTCCAATGTCTTTATTGTTGACTTCCATTATGATTGGCTCCATTGCCTTGCAGATCAGACTCATCAGGTTCATAAAGCGTGAATGCTAAGCGCGTCTTTGTATCCGCACTCCCCTGTGGAGTGGGAAGAACGTTGCTGTGCAACATTCTATGTGTACATATCCTGTAGAGAGCATGTCGAGAGAGGTGTAGGTATCCTTGATGAATTTGGATACATCCCCACCCTATGTGCGATCCAGGTTCTGATGCTGGAAGGTATGGAATGAGTAGTAATCCTGGTGGTGGTGCTTAGTGTGCTCTCTGGAGCCTTGAAATAGGTTTTGTTACTGCACAGATATCAATATTCTCCATACCGGAGAAGTGCCTCGAAAAGTGTGTGCATCTGGAGGCTGAGACTTCTGCAGTAAATGAGTAGCATTTAGCTCACTTTGTGGTTATTTGTGTTGGTTACTGGGTTTGGTTTGTCCTGAGGACCGTGGGTGTTCCACACCTGAAGTCTATGCCTCATTGGTCCGGATCTGACCATAAGCTAATTCACTACCCTACATATCCACATTCTTGCCCCCTCTACCCCCATTGTTATTAAGGAAACCATGTTAAAAATTTCTCCAAAGACAACTTCATGCTTGCTTAAGACAGAAGTGGTGAACTTCAGGACACTCAGTAATGCAGATGGACAATACAGTAACGCACTACTGAATCCCTAAGCTACAATTGCACATTATAAGTTAATCTTCTACATGAGTGCATGGATCATGCTATCCCAAACAGAACCAAGACGCTTATCCTCCAAGCATAGAAAAGGAAGCCAATCTGGTGGTCCCCTGCCATAAAAACATACAAACTGCAATGCAAACAGAAGGAAGAAACTGTTGCAAAAGAGGATAAAACACATGAGTGGAGGAGCTCCCTGGTCATCCTCAGTAAGAAGCTGTGATCACTGATAAAATCCTCCAAAGCTAGTTATGAAAACAAAATCACCACTGATTCTAAAGACAACAACAAAGCATTCTATAGCTATGTCAAGAATCACAATGGCAACACTCAGATCTGCTCTGAGTTACAGCACAACGGCACTAAATATACAGACCCAACTGATATTGCCAACATCCTGGCAGATAGGATCAGTGCTAACTTTACCCCCCTCTCACCCATGAAAGAGCTCATCTCTATACCAGAAGAATGCAAAGTTGCTGTCATCACGGTTGCACAGGTAAAAAACACTCTCAAAAGCCAGGGACACAGCATCCATGGGACCAGATAACATCCCAGGCTGCGTTCTACATGAACTACAGAATGAACTGGCACCACACCTGGCAAGCACCATAACATGTTCCATCATAGCCTCACCTTAGGCTTTGTGTTTGCTGAATGGGGCACAGGACGGTTATCCCACTCATACAAGGGAGGAGCCAACCTGCACTCCCTTAGGGAACTAGAGTCTCCCATTAGCCTGATGAGCCTGGTCTCTAAGGCTTCAAGGCCAGCGGAACATATCATCATGGAACTTATAAACAAAGCACATTGGTAATCTCCAAACTCTGGACCACAACCATTTCAGGTTTGTGGGTGGGGCAGATTATGTCTCCTAAACCTGATAGACTCTCTTCAAAGCAGTCACCAAAGTCGTAGACAAGGGTAAGGTGGTTCACACAACCTATCTAGATCTTGCCAAGGCTTTCGACACCATCCCCCACTCTGGAATTATAGATAAACTCACTAAACAAGGTATAAATCTGTATGTCATAAGTTGGGTTGCCAACTGGCTCACTGACTGAACCCACACTGTGAAAGTAGCAGACTCCAAGTCCGACTTCAGACCAGTGATGAGTGGAATACCACAGGGTTCAGTCCCAGGTCCCAAGGCCCTGGTCTGTTTATCTACTTCCCTGAAGTACAGGCTAACACAGAAGGTCTTTGGCTAATGAAGTTCCCAGATGACTGCAAATTAGGAGCCATAATCAAAACTACTAACGATGTGGACATCCTACAAAAGGGCCTCAGTGAGACAGATGCCTGGTGTCAAAGCCATGGCCTCAAGCTCAATGCCAAAAAGTGCATTGTCATACCCTTTGGTAAAAACTCTGTACCCATGAACTACAACATATGTGCTAGTATACTTAACACTGAAAGCCTGATAAGAGACCTTGGGACACAGGTGGTCAGTAGACTCTCCTTTGATAATCACATCGCCACAGTAGTCAAGAAATCCTTCTACATGGCACACCTCATCACAAAAGGTTTCTCATGCAGAAAAAAAAGAGATCATTGTTCACCTCTACTCATCACTCATTAGATCCATTATAGAGTACAATGCCCCTTTTGCTATGTACCTCACAAGACATCTACAACAACTGAAAAGCCCACAAAAATACCTCACAAAGAAGATTAGCGGCCTCAAATACATGCCCTACACAGACCATCTCAAAACACTCCAGCTTTACTCTGTCATATATCGCCTACTCAGATGTGATCTCTGCCTAACATACAAAGCTATGTCAAACACAGAGCTGTTGTACATGCTCCACTTAAAGAAATCCCAATCTCTACAAGCTTCGGCCCCAAAACCCGGACCAAAATACAAAAGGAGGGGGTGTATCCATTTTCATAAAGGATACCCGCACCTCCAGGTTAGTGGCACAGCAAGAGGCCTCGGAGACCATCCAAGTGCAACTAACAGTGGGCAAAGCTGCTTATCAGATTGTAGCCTGCTAGGGATCACCTACCTTGTCTCAGGACCCTCACTCAGCATTCCTGAGAACACTGGAAAATATAAAGGTCCTACCAAACACCATAATATTAGGAGATTTCAACTACCCAAACATTGACTGGGAGAATTACTCAAGTACAAACTCCTTTGCCCAATGCTTCCTAGAGTTTCTAAACTCAAACGCCCTGGAACAGCTGGTCACCATGCCCACTAGAGGTGACAACATACTGGACTTGATCATCACCAACATGGGGGATCAGTGTTCCGCACCAGAGGTAAACCCCTGTCTGGTAAGATCAGATCATAAAGTAATCCCACTGGACATCCACATCCTGACCCCACCCCCAGTCAAAGAAACCACTGTGAAAAACTTTTCAAAAACAAACTTCACACTTCTCAAGACCAAAGTGGAAAGTTTCAAAGCCCCTTGCTGCAGGTAATGCTATCCAATCCGCAGAATCCTTTACAAGTGCATTATATGAGGATCTACAGGGATGCATGGATCGAGCCATCATGAGTAAAACCAAGATTCATTCCTCCAAAAAGAGGAAACCAGTCTGGTGGTCCTTGGCTATAAATAAGCTATAGAACAGAAGGAGGAAACTACTACATGATAGAGTAAAATTCCAAAAAGGAAAGGCATCACTGATCATTATTAGCAAGAAACTATGATCGCTCATAAAATCATCCAAGGCCAGTTTCTAAAGAAAAATTGCCAAGGAATCTAAAGATAACCTCAGGTTTCGTGCCCACTGAGTGGTGCAGAGCTACAGTTATCCCAATCCACAAGGGGGATCCACCTTGGATCCCAGAAACTACCGTCCCATCAGTCTGACAAGCCTTTTATCTGCAAGGCCATGGAGATGTATTATCATGGAACTTATAAACAAAGACATTACTACAACCTTCAAACACTGGACCCCACCCAGTTTGGGTTTGTGAAGGGCCGATCTTGTCTCCTGAACCTGATTGACTTCTTTAAATCAGTCTCCAGAGCCATGGACAAGGGTAAGGTGGTCCATTATTAAGCCTATCTAGAGACCTTTGCCAGGCCTTTGGACACCATCCCCCACTCTGGAATCATTAGATAAACTTCTACTAAGTTGGGTATTAATCCCTATGTCACCCAAATGGGTTGCTGCTAAATGGCTTACTGATAGAACCCACACTGTAAAAAGTAGCCAACTCCAAATCCAGCTCCAGACAAGTGATAAGTGGAGTACCCTCAGGGTTCAGTCCCAATGCTCTTTTGTTGGCATCTACTTCTGAAGTACAGGTCACTAAGGACTCCTGAGTTAACAAAGTTTGCAGATGACTGCAAACTGGGGAGCCATTATTGAATCTCCAAAGGGTCCTTTCAGAAGGGCCTTGGGCAACCTGGTTTAAGCCATGCCAAAATGCATGCCCCTTTAAAAATCCCTTTAAAAAGGGGAACCATAAACACAAGTGAAATTAACCGAAAGGTTAGACGTGGCCTTTAATCCCTTGAAATAAATTCCCAGTAGCAAAATCTTCATGGCACCTATCAAAAGGTTCCCTCTCATCAAAGGCCCTTGTCAATCCCCATTTTAGCCTTATAGAACAACCTGGTAAGACCACAAGACCTACCAAAACTGGGCCCCCAAAAAAATCCTAGACATGGCCTAAAGAAATCCCCCATCTGACCTCTCAAGGATCAGCCTACTTGGCCAGCCACCCAGATTATATGCCCACACAACAAGAAAACAAATTTGGACAGCTCCACTAAAAATAAACTCTAGACTAACAATGCGGAGGATAACCTTCCCAGAGCTTCCCTTAAAGAATCCCATAGGGTTTGGGAAGCCTTTCCCTTAAGAAACTTCCTGGAAAAATTACCCTGGGATCTTATGGCCTGCGCAGAGCCCAAATTTTAGGGGAAACAACAATTCTGGCTGGATAAACCCTTGGCAAACCTGACATAGAACCCCAAACCTACCCAAAAAATGGGAGAACCCAAACACTCTCAAGATAACTAAAGACATTGCCAACTCCTGGGAAATAGACCTACAAAAATGTCAGAAATCAAACAGATCATGGCACAAATAAAGCGAAACAGCAAATCAATACGGTTTCCCCTTCACACCCAGAAAGTAAACCATGAAAACTTTTAGAACTCAGACCAAGACATGAAAATTCAAAGCTGCTACAAAAACCATCAACTGAGTCCCCAGTTTTCTAAGTAGGCAACCAATTCATGGGAGCATTACCCAGACACTGCTACCAAGGCTTGTTAAAGGGAGTCCTTTTTTTGATATCAAAGACCAGGCCCATGAAGAAGGTATCCAGTGAAAGTCATGACGAATTACCTTTGGGTACTCATAAACAAACATTTAAGGTGCCAGGTTAAGAACCACATGGGTTTGTTTAAAAAAGTGGCACTCTGTTTGGTCCCCAAATCTTATGACAAGAGATTAAGCCAGTGGATAGTGTCAAACGTTACCTACCCAAACCTGTGACCAACATGAAGCTACGGCAATACCGGGGAAAAAGCTTCAAGCTAAACAAGATATTTTGGAAAACCCAAAAACATTACACATGGTAAGTAAATTTTAACTGGAGATAACCTTCCTTTTTTTAAAGTGGTAACCTTTACCCAATCAAAACCTAATTGTTGTGCCATCTTCTTAATAAAATCATGGTATTGGACATAACCTGAAAAGGACCCACAAAGGCTTAAAAAGATCCTGTTAAAAGTTATTTTGACTTAATGATAGAATAGAAGTAATGGACTTACCCAAAAACCATTTGGCATAGATTACCTAAAAACATGAATTGGAGGTATTCAAATTGTTGGGAAGGTCCAGTTTTAAAACGTGGACCCAAAGGTCTTTGGGGGTTTTAAATTCTGGGACATGTGGTGAGATGGAAAAAATTAAGAGCAAAATTGATTTAATTGCAATAGTTTTCCAGTAGAAAAACTGGGAAAACCTTCCACAACAAAAACCCAAAATGATCAGGCCATATCTGGTAACCACTTTGAATTATTGGACTTCCCGTGATAGTTTTTGAAATCACCCTGGGAAAAATTTGTTTCTTCTAGTGCCATAATCAAAAATTTTTTAGAACCAGAATATTGTGTTCCCCAAATTAGCCATAAGAAACCAAAGCCTTTGTTGTAATAATTGGACAGGAATGGGACCAAAGTACCTCAAAATCTGGGAAAAAGGCTTTTCACTCGTAAGAACAAAACTTGGTTCTTTGTGCCAAAGATCATATGTGAATTAAGCATTCATATTTACATGCTATAAGAAATCTCTTAGGTTGTGTTCCCAGCAAAGAAAAAACAAATGTGGAGGGTAGATTCCTGCCCAAACTCCTATCTGGAAAGAACCGTTAGGGTTGGCAAATGTAATCTCTTCAAAAATCTTGATGATGATGGGGGTGTAATCCGATACTTATGGTGTAACAGACCCTTTGGGAAATAATTTAAAGAGCAAGATTTGGTAGTTTAATGTTGGGGTGGTGTTTTTGGGTTTTTTTTTGTTGGGGGTTTTTTTCCCCCTAAAAACAACTGGAAAATCCTTCCAACTTTAAAATGGAAAACTCTTCTTTCAAAGTCCCATTGCACTCCTTTAAAAAAACCCTTTAAGATTGGAAAATGGAAATTGGGGTACTTTGCTCTCTTGAGTTCCCAAATAAATTTGGGTTGAACCATCCTTTTTGGTTTCCCCTTTATAGGCCTTAGTACCACCTTAAAATGAACCTTTATCTTGCTAAAGGTAAAATCACAAATTCCAGGAAAGAAGCACCAAGTGAAAATTTTGTAAGCAACCGCTTTATCATTTAGAGGTTTTACTTGAATGCACCGGTCACCAATTGTTGAAGTTAAATTTGTTTAAATTTTTCATGGGGAAAGGAATATCAATTTTACCCTTGTGTTCCCGCATGTGGTGCATAACCCCTATATAATGGCCTTGTTTCAAAAATTAATACCTTTAAAAAGCCTCTGGGGGGAATTTTAAAAACCTGTGCAAACCCTTGAGTAATTCTGTATTCTTTTAAAGCCTTTCCCTGAAATGTCCGGCTTGTTTTTCATCCCCTCAAAGGTTTTGTGGTGTGGTGGGTGTTTTGTGGTGTTTGTGTGTTGGGGGTGGGTTTTTTGGTGGTGCAACAACCTTTTGGACTCACACCTTTATGGCCTTTTGTCTCTGAGATTTCAAAACCTAATATACCGGAAGATGAAAACGGTTTTTGTCTTAGTACTGTTTCTTTGGGTATCCTAATGTAGTTGGGAATTTGTTTTCAATTGGAAAATTGGTTCTCTTAAGTTACCTGGGGTTTACACCATTAAAGTGTATACCCTTTTGGAATTGTGTGTTCATCCCAAATATACCGAAAGTAAAACATTTTTAAATTTTGGGGAGAAATCTCTGTGTAGTACCCAAAAAAAATTTTGGGAAAGGGTGTCCGACTTTTGGTGGGGGTGAACCAGTGTTGGATTTGGAATGGGGTGGTTTTATTTGTTTAATTTCTGCAAGCATCTCTAACATGTAGGTGCTGTTGGGGAATATATACAAATGTGGGTGGGGATTTCTGGTGGTATGCTTTCTTGTGACCCCCTTTTTTTTACATGTGGCCCTTTTAACCCTTTGGGCACTTTGTACATGACGCCTAAAACCTAAGTGGTTGGGTTGTTTCGTTCATATCCATAAACGGTTTTTTTTTAAGAAATTGTTGGTTTATGAGGTTTTTTGGAAAACCCTTTTAAGCACCCCGAAAATCAATTTATGTTAACAATTTGTGGGTTGATGAAAATTTATTTATTGTTCCCGAGGTTTCCAAATTTGGTAATGGTTTTCAAAGGAGGGTTAAAAATGGCTTTCAAGTATTTAATTTTGGGGGAAAAACCCCGGTACCGGGGGAAGTTTTTTTTAAAATGGTTATGTTTTTTGGACAGCATGAGTTTTAACCCGGATCGGAGAATTTTGGAATGGGCATCGGAGAAAAAGAAGAAGACATTGTATCA
>NW_025049927.1:0-14449 GCF_019279795.1 Protopterus annectens
TGGCATGGTGCTGCATGTCATCCCAGGCTGACAGGCATTGATCCCCTTCGAATGACACCAATACTTAAGCCAATTGTTGAAATTGGTCATTTGTCTTCATATTGTGGCATCATTCTTGGTGAGGGTAAGATGCTACTCAAGGTCAGGGTCAAACCGGCCTGGGCTACATGCTCAGAGAGCTCCTCTATGTCTCTTTTCATGTAGTCCAAGGAGGTACGTCTCAGGTCATTCACACCAGCATGGACAATGACCGAGTCATATTTGTACTTGCCTTGGAGTGACCTGAGTGCTTGTGTTATGTGGCGGATCCTAGAGCCCGACAGGCAGCTCTGTGGGCATGATCTCTTTACCTTTCCTGTATGGAGGACATCCTTCCTGTGTGTGGGCAGCAGTGGTACAGACAGCAGGTAGCACTACCTCTTACAAGAAGACTTGCAGACTCAGGCCAGCTACATTTTTGTATAAGGTTCCAGACCTGCAGACAGTGTGAGTAGTGTTGTTATATGCATTGTATAGCACCAGTGTTACAGGGTTTGTGTGTACATGCTAGTTTAACATGGAATGCATTCTGTCTGCATAGCTCTCAACTGTGGGCCTATCCACATGATGGCCAGAGGTGTGCCTGTTATGTTTTGTCTATCCACCACACAGGTCTTGTGTCAGATATATCACTGGCATTGTGTGTGTTGAGTGCTATCAGTACATGGCTACATCCATTTGTGTTTCTGGCTTCATATTCCTGACTAAGGGAATGTTGCAGACTATCATGTAACACCATCAACTTTCTCAGTGTATAACAACACTATTTAACATATGGGCCTGTGTTCTGCCCTCTGTCCTCCACCTATATACCAGGCTTTGTCCATATGACATGCAGTAAGGGGTTGTTATGCAGTGGCCTGTGATTATGTCTTGCTGCCATTCCTGCCATCATTCCAGTGCTGTTGTGGCCCACACACATATTGTGGGGTAGGGTCCATATATATGTGGGCTACAGCTGGACAAAACATGTGTGCCCTTCTGCAGTCCAGAGGTCAGTGTATGTAACAGTGTTATATGCCCTGTAAGTCAGTCTATGGGGAGGGGTATGCACCATATATAACCTAGGCTGTTACAACATGTGATGGATATTGGTAGTAAGCTGCCTTAAGGTATATGGCTGTACATTACCATACATTTCACCTTGGGAATATTGTTGGCCTAGTGCTTACTGTCATACAGACTGTTCTGTTTGTCAGTGTGATTGTGATGTTTTCAGTTAAGCATTGTTATGTAACAGATACATCCTCATTGTGTCAACGTAATTCTTTTCCCCTAGGGATTGAGTACAAAGCGTACTTAGAGGCTGCTGGACTATACATCTGCATTACTTACTGTTGATTGATTGTTATCCTCTGGCCCAGTCTTTCTTTGCTGTTGCACTACTTGAAGGCCTTAGCCTGGACAGCAACAAATGTTATGCTTTCGAATTACTTTATAAAATGATCTGCTTTAGAGTTGCATTACTCATTTAGTATGTATTTGAAAGTCTTAAGAGCTATATGACATGGCATATACAATTGTAATAGTACACAAATAAACATTTCTTAAGTATGCAAACATGTGTGCGGTGTCATATCCTTTGAATTCTCTGTGGGTATATGTTTCAGGCAACAACTGTCTTTTGTATGAGTGAATCATTCACTGTCCATTTGAAAAGGTGGCAACTGTAGGAATACTGGCTGTTCAATATGCTGTGCACCCTTTAAATATGTATCTCCCTATACATATCTATATGTAGTAATATATGTATATGTGTGCATATGTGTATGTATATATATATATATATATATATATATATATATATATATATATGTGTGTGTGTGTTTATATGTGTGTGTGTGTGTGTGTGTGTGTGTGTGTGTGTGTGTGTGTGTATGTATATATATATATATATATATATATATATATATATATATATATATATATATATGTATCTGCATATATGTGTGTGTGTATATGTATCTTTGGAATGTTTGTTGGTTCCACATTGTACATTCCTTATGGTAACCAGACTGTACTGCATTATGTGTTATTGATACCATCCTGACATCATGCAGGTGGGATGGATTACTGTTAACGTCTTGTGGCCATGTTGTGTAGGGTTCTGGGTAGGGGACTTGCAACAGTTGGTGTTGTGTTGCAGGGCAGATCTGTTTGGCTGTGGGGGAGGGGGTGATATCAATACTTACAAGAGGTATTTAGCTTGGGCCCCCTCACCCCCATTAGTGGTGCGTTTGGTCATATATGTATTTATGTTTTCTTTTATATCTATAGATATATATCTGTATATATCTATCTATATATCTATCTATATATATATATATATATATATATATATATATATATATATATATATCTGCTTACATATATATATATATATATATATATATATATATATATATATATATATTTCAAACCTTCAAGACCATATATCTGAAACCCCAAACTACTGAAAGACCAGAAGCACGAATTTGAAAATCCCGACTGTCTGGAAATTGAAATTCATGCTACTGGTGTTGTGGTATGGTGGAAGGGCAGGTAAGTATTTCTATTTAACTGTGTTGGATAGAGGTTTAGTGTGTAAGTGTGTGTTGTGAATTGTGATGTGTATGTGCGAAGGGGATGTAGGTGTGTTGTGGTGTAGTCATGTGTCTGTCTGAGTAGTGCAACCTTGGAGTTAGAATATTTAAGTAGGAGGGGTGTGGGAGGCACAGCCGTAGGGCGCAGCTATAGGTTAGGTTTGTGTGTTTGTGTTTTAGGGGATGGTGTGCTTATGTGTCTGTGTGTGGTGTATGTTGTGTGTAGTTTTCAGTAGTCTGAATTTCATGGATTTGCTTTTTCAGTATTGCACTGTTTCAGGTGTTTGGTCTCTGGATTTTGGGCATCGGTAGAGTGAGTGTTCGGTATTTAGTAATGGTCTCATATATATATATATATATATATATATATATACATATATATATATATATATATATATATATATAGAGAGATATATATATATATATATATATATATATATATATATATATATAGATATATATATATATATATATATATATATATATATATATATATATATATATATACAGACACACACACACACACACACACACACACACACACACACACACACACACACATACATCTACATGTATAAAAACATTTCCTGTACTGTTGAATGATTGTGCTGAATGATATGTTTGTGAAAACATCAGAGTTATGTATATCTGATGTGGCTTAGTGGTAAATCACTTTGCTGCTGGGCAGAACAAGGGCCGTTGGATACAGAGTGATTAAGGCACTTTTAAGCAGTTGTAAGTGGGTTTGCGGGGGGTTGTGCAATGGTAAGCACTGCTAACTTCCAGTTATAGTTTCTTATACTCAGTTAGCTTCTCAATTGCTTAATCTGTGTAGGCATTGCTTACCCCCGTGCAAACAAGCTTATACCAGCTTACTGCTGCTTAAACGTGCTTACTCCCACACTAATTTCTTTAAAAGAAATGAAAAAGGATTGATAGGAATGTGGTGAAAAAGGGGCACAAAGAGGGAAAGACAGGTAAAATAGCTAGGGATGTGCAGGACAGGTGTAGGGAAGGTCCTTAGCTGCCCATTTCTTCTACAGCAACAGCTGCACATATACTCTGATTTGGAGTTAGACTTGGACACTCATACCCCTGAAAGAGGGGTGAGGACAAAAAAATATGTTGTGAATCTAATTAGACCAGATTACATGTGTCCAGTGGACATGTGTGTGAAATGGGCAGGTATATATGGGGCAAGATTTTTTTGGGAGAACAGATTGCCCTTTATATTTTTTTTTAAGGTGAGAATTGGATGTTGGCGAGGGATAGTAGGAATATTTTGGGAGGTAGGTTAGGTAGGATAACAGACAAGACAGACAAGACAGCCTATGGGGTGATATATGACACATGTCGGGGGTAAACACCTTGAATGGGGCGGGGTGTTTGGAAGTCAGAAGCCCATGAGCACCCTCGTGGAAACAGTGGGACTGTGGTCTCCACCCATGGGCAGTCACCACTGCACCTTCACAACCCCAAAGGTGACTGTTCTGGCGGCTGAGTAGGAGGGGCAGACTGACCCTCTATTTGTACCATGCAGCCCTCAAGCTGGCATAGCAGATCTCCAAACTCCCTGCGGAGCTCGCTAAACACCAGACCCCAGATCTGGCAATGGGTGACAGATTTCTGTCTACACCTGCTCCCGGGGGGGGGGGCGAACCCCATCCCCTGAGGTGGTTCCAGCTGAAGGTGGTGCAGTGCCAGTGGATGATGAGGTCCCGGGGTGGGTCCAGATGTGCTAGTGCCCGTTGTCATGGCCAGATAAGGTGGGAGAGGTGGGTCCACTGGGACCGGCCTTCCCAAATGTACTACGGTGTTTCAATTTTACAACATATGTGGGTTAGTAATAGTCAACACATTACAGGATTAGGTATAACAGCATGCATAGATATTCCCATTAACGGGAAACAGCAAATATGGAACAGCTGCACAGCAAACAGAACACATGCATATATGGAACCACAGTGGCCATTACAACAGCATGCAGGTACACTGATGGCAGCATGCCACCAATGTGGGAGTATTTCAGCATGGCACATGCATCAAAACAAATTTCAATATTTATCAAACAATAGGACATATGTCCCAACAGTAGATTTAATAGTACGCATACTGATTGAGTTGTGTATTTAGTTTATTGTTGCGGATATGGTGGAGGGGGGAGAAAGATGTCAATTAACAACTTGTATATCCTTGTAGTTCTCATTACTTTCCTAGTCAGTGTTGTGATCTGTACCTTACAGGTATTATTACACTACCCTATGGCCTTAGTTTGGACAGTGGTATGGATGTAGACAACTATATACATGAACTGAGTTTTACCTGCAGTATACACCTCTTACCTGGTATACCTGTGGAGGTATTGTTTGTTAACACTACCTGACTGTTTCTATGCATATTCCCAGATTTCAGGTTGATGTTATGCACATACCTGTCCATCTCTTATTACACACACTCTGGGTATGTCTTGACAACATGCAGGTGAAACCAGGACATATTTTGACTATTGACCTCGTAAATCTTTGGTGAGTTTTGCAATGACAGGTTTGTTTTCATAAATATTTTCCAAATATTTACAGGCCTGACAGTCAGTTATATGACATTAAATGTTGCCTACATGTCAGAGATTAGCACACTGATATGCCAAGGGGACAGGGTAACAGCCAGCAGATATGGGCCAATTAACTGTACATTCTGGACATATCTGTACAGTTGAGAAGTATGATTCTGCATGCAGCTTACTACCACTCCCAGGATTCAAACCATGGCTGTGTCTGCTGAAAAGAAAACATGTACATTACAGTTGAGTGTGCTATATAGATATTGCTGTGTATCTCTTCTCTGTGTTTTGTTTATAAGGCTCCCGTGGTTTTACAATCTGACCTTGTAATTACAACACGCTTATACAATGTTTCATAGACAGTTTTATTATGTAGCACAGTGTGGATGGCAGTGATGAGTAATACCTTATTATTCAGAGAAACTGCAACACTAACAATGCCATATAATACCAGAGCAAACAGTACCAGTCCAGGATTGCAATCTTTTATTTCTAGGCACAGTTTTCATATCTGACAGACCTGTGGGGGGAATGTTTGTTAGCACTACCTGAATGTTGCCACACATATTACCAAATTCCATATTATTATTATGCATATACGTCTCACTCTGTTACTTTATTACTTCATAACACTTTGGTGAGTTGCTATAGTGACAGGTTTGTTCTTATAGATATATTTCTGTCAGTTATGATGTCTGACAATCAGTTGTATGTCATTATTTGCTGCCTAAACTTCTGAGATCATCCCACTGATTTGCCAGGGGGACAGGGCAAAAGGCAGAGGATTTGGGACAATTAACCAGACATTCTGGACAAATCTGTACAGGTGTGGGGTATGATTCTGCATACAGCTTACTACAACTCCCAGGATTCAAACCATGGCTGTGTGTGCTAAAAATACAACAGTTCACATCTCAGTTGCGTGTGCTCTTTGGATTATGTTGTCTATCTTTTCACTGTTTTCTGTCTAACTCTCTCTCAGTTGTACAATATAACCTCTTGTGATTACAACAGTCGTATACAGACATTTCTACACGTTGTATTTATGAGTAACAGTGCTTAATACAACAGTACTATTAAGAGATTGCAACACTACATAACAATATGATACCAGAGTAAACACAAGCAGTCCAGCAGTTAGACCTTTATTGTCAGGCTGTTCATTTTTATTTACATACAACCTATATGAGAGTCTTCCTGCCATATTGTCTAGTATATTCAGTACATGCCATATGCAATACAGGTTTTATACTGGCAATTAACTTTCTCCTACTTTTAGATTTATTTCTTATGACAGTACATGCAAGAGTATTACTAACCTGCCTCGCGACGCAACCTCTACAATCTACAGGCATGGGCTTCCCAGTTCACAACCTGCTCGTCTGCCACTGTCAAAGACATAAGAGGAATATTTAGCCATGCCTATCTATAATATACATGAGCTGGCAATTATTAAACAGGTAGCAGACTGATACTTACACACGGCTGGGACATTTCCCGTCTGCCTAGCCTCTTAGATCCACTGATCCAAGAGCTCCCTCTTTCTCTGCTTCAGGTCGGCATAGTGATGCTTGAGCTGCTCACCAGTTCGAGGTATGCCAGTGGCAGTGGTGAAGTCACAGTTAAGATGGTCCCAGGCTTCCGCTTTATATTGGGAACCCTGGTACTGGCCCAGCATCAGTCTCTTGTCATGGTCTTTAAAGGAGTCCTGCCATGACTTTGGATTCCTGAATGCCCCAGCACTGCACATGGAGGCGCACTCCTTCTCCCACACTAGTCATAGTGCCTACAGGAGGAAGCTGCAACCAGTTATGAGCTGTATTCCCGCCTGTTGGGTTTAAATACGGCCAATTTCCTGCACTTTGCCGTGATTGGACAGTTTTGAAAATGCTAAGCTATGGGCAAACCTGCTTACTTAAGGTTGGCATTGCTTAAAGGGGTATACCAATAGGCAAACTGATTTAGCTGTCCTACACATTGCTTACACCTAGTAAGCAGGGCTGTGCAATGCTTAGCGTTGCTTAATTTTTAATTTGCATAATATTTGTTGTTTGGCATTGATTTATTATTCATTACATGTTATATATGTGTTTGGTATCCATATTTCATACGTATGTAAACTGTATGGGGTATTTGTGTTTATTAGGGGATGTCAACACTTTATTACAATGACACCTCACATCTGGACTTAATGCAGTACTCCAATTCACATATTTATGTTATGTAGTAGGTTATACAACAGAACACTGTATATGGATTCCTTTCACATGTTAAGTTTGATTTTCCTGTAGTGAGGATCTGTTTGGTGATACCTCAATCATATGTACTGCTGTGATGGCTTACCGGTTAACTGCTGTGATTCTAGTGTATGGGGTCCTACGTTCAATACCTGCAAGGGCTGTTTATTTTGTTGCTGGGCAGAACAGTGGTTGTTGGATACAGATTGATTAAGGCACTTTTAAGCAATTGTAAGCAAGTTTGCGTGGGTTTGTGCAAAGGTAAGCAATGCTAACTTCCGGTTAAATATGCTTACAGAGAGTTAGCTTCAATATTGCTTAACCTGTGTGTGCATATTGCTTACCCCCACGCAAACGGGCTTAAACCCACTCACTACTGCTTAAATATCCTTACTCCTGCTTACTACTGCTTAATAGTGCTTACTCCCACTTACCCCTGCACTAATTTGGATAACAATGTAACATGGTTCTTGGGAAGGTGGTGGATTTGGACACTCTATGGATTTATCATTCATTACACATTATGCCTTTGATTTGTATCCCTCATTCATGTGTACATATACCGTATGGGGCACTTGTGTTTATCTGTGCATTTTTCAACATTATTACAATGACACCTCACATCTGCATTTAATGCAGTACTCCAGTTCACAAATATATGTTATTTAGTAGGTTATACAACAATAAATATTGTTCATAAAGTGATTTGACATAGAAAATGGAATGAGACTCAAACCTGGAATGACTGTTCATAAGGCAAATGCTCTGACCACTACACTATTGCAGTACTGCTTAGCTTGCATTTATCTTGATATTTATTTTCTTGTGCTATTTAAGCTACAGTATACCTAGCTAAGCAATGGGCAAACCTCTGCACCTATGGTTACATTTAATCTGTTTGATAAAAAAATCAGTTTATATTATTATATTTTAAATATTGCTCTTATAAACCTGGGGGTGTTACTGGGGGTATGCAACCCCCTAAGAGCGGTCTCACTCATTGTAATAACTAAACTGCAGTTCTTGACTGCGGGCACGTGTATATTGTGAGAGCTTTGCTCTCAGACACTCCCTCTTGCACTTGTCCATGCTCCATGTCCGTTTAGGAGCTCAGGCTACATGCCTTCATTAATATGGATGGTGCTCTGCCGTGCTGCTCCTAAATGGTGGCTTCCATGCAGGAATAAGCTATTCCTACACAGAAGTTTACTGAATCCAGGGGTATGAGTGCAGTGACTATTATCACTATAAAGAATATCTCTTACTGATAACATTACTATTGGTACTGTTTTAATAGCTTTTACTGTTCACAAAATATTTACATTTTTTTTCTAATGCTTTGTAAGTTTATTTTTCAGAAAATGTTCAGGAATGCAAGCTGTGTATAGGATGTTAGGGGTGTGACATTTCACACCATATAGATGTTAATGAGTTAACAGCTGCACCTAGTTTAAAATCATTAGAGAACTTATTTAGCTAGAGATCCTTGTTGTCATATTTTATTTCAGAGAAACGAATACCAAAAAATAAGGTGTCAGGTATAGAAACAGCCTTTGTTTATCAGCTCTTTTACTTGGGAATGTACAGATGCACAGATCACATTTTCAGTGGAAGCCTGGAATGTGCCCATAGCTGTCTTTCTCAACTGTCCCAGGTTTTGCAGAAAGACTATAATTTGCCTCATATTTTTGTCCTGTCACTCATTAAAGTCTATATCTTCTGGTAAATCAATGAGGAATAATGCCAGTCATTGCAGTTCTGTCCTTCATAGTGTTCAGAAAATACACTCTGTTCAGAGTTTATTCAGTTAACAATCAGATAATGTTAAAATAAATAAATTAAAAAGTGCCAGTTTTGCCCCCCCCATATTTATGCCTTTGTCTTGAATTCTTGAGGAAAGCATTTAAAGGTAATTTTGTATGATCCTTGTAAACAGGGGCGGCTCATGCTATCGGACTGCAGGACTGCAGCCCTCCCACCTAGAAACAAAAGAAATAAAAAATGTGAAACATAAAATTTTAAATATATATATATATATATATATATATATATATATATATATATATATATATATATATAATATTTTTTTTATGAGTACCAGAACTTCCACACATGTGCAGACACACTCAGACTGCCCTGCAGATGCCCAGGAATCTGTGTGGTAGATCACTGCACAGAACAGAGGAGCTCCAGACTGCTTGATCCGCAGACAGGACTAATCAGGAGAAAGGTAAGTTGAGTTTTAAGCTCTTGCAAGGAAGCGTTGAAGGCGAGCATGGGTTTGGAGGTCTGGACCGATTTACAGGTAGTTGTGTGTGTGTGTGTGTGTGTGTGTGTGTGTGTGTGTGTGTGTGTGTGTGTGTGTGTGTGTGTGTGTGTGTGTGTTTAATTCCCCTGTTAACACATAGTGGTGGGTAGAGATACTCAAGCTTGAGCCCTGTACCTTGGATGCAGGTGGCAAGGACCCACATTCCATACCCACCACTATCTTTAAAAATTGCAGATTATTGCCTCATATTTGTTCTGTTCCTCATAAAATCTGTGGTTTCTGTATCTTCATTTTTCTTTGCAAATGTTTGTAGTGCAGTGGTGCACTGGTAGCATTGTTGCCTGACAGTTACAGGTTCTCTGGTTTGATTCTTCGCTGGGGTGCCTTCTCTGTGGAGTCTGCATGTCCTCCCATCCCTTACAAAGATGTGTCTGGAGTGTTTCTCCCAGGTCTGCTGAAAATTGGCTTTGTTTTGTTCCAAGTCAGACTAGTTTCCTGGTTAACAAATGTTTAAAAATAACAGGCATTTGAATTTCAGACTTCATATTCTTTAGAAAGTACATGGTAAAACAAAACCTTTTATTCTAGCAATTGTCTAAGTTTATAACATGGATATTTGAAATTTGTCCATATTTTTGGGACTGTATTCCCCCAATATTGGCCTCGTCCAGGTATTTTGTGCTAAGGTTGAGAGCTATGGTGAGAACTGAATTCACTAAATGTTTGGTGGCTGTATTCCACCCATTACTGGCTTTGTCCACATGTTTTTTGCTAAGAGATTGAGAGCTATGGTGAGAACTGAATTCACTGAATATGTTTGGCAGCTGTATTCCCACATTATTGGCTTTTTTTCACGTGTTTTTTGCTAAGAGGTTGACAGCTATGGTGAGAATTGAATTCACTAAATGGTAGCCATTTAAGTTTGTCTTCCTCTGTTTCAGCTGATTTGGCATAGTGGTATGTTTCTCTGACTGTTTTGCACAGGGTCCCCTGGGTGCAAGACGTGGCAGTGAAATGTATGGTGGTAACACAACATTTTATTCTAGCAACTTTCCAACATTATACAAGCAATGTTTAAAATGTGTCCCTGGTTTTTGGCCTTTTGTCCCCACCCCCAATACATTTTGGCTTTTTCCAGATTTCTTGTGCTGCAAAGTTCAGAGATACAGCTGAGTGTCGAGTAGATTTTACAAGGAGCTGGGGAACAAAAGTTTAGTACTGCTTATGCTAAGTTTGCTTGCATTGTTAATAGCACAACAGGTAGTGTACTTGCTTTTGATGCAGAAGGCTGTGGGTTCTACTCCCACAGTCAGTAGATGCATTGCTGATACTGTACTGTGTTGTAAAGGGGGTGGATGCTGCAGTCCTTTTTTGGCAAAGATACCTAGTAATTATGGACCTGTTACCAGTTTGCCATCCATTCCCTATTGCGATATTACTAGCTTATCATTTTTTTAATGCATGCAACATAGGCAATTTATTCTTCAAGGGCAACAGGCACATTATTTGTAGATCAAACAATGACATATAAAGTTGTTTGCTAGCAGCAACCTCTTTATTAGTTACAGATTTCTTTAATGTGGATTTTACTACTTCAGAGAGTGTGCATATTTACTGATACTGGTGGACTATAGAAGGTTGAGTAAACCTTTTATGATGGAAATGTTTTGAATTGGGCAATTTTGTCATTGGTGCATGCATTTTGTTTCATTGTTTACTGGAAAAATGTTCAAAACAATAAATTTAAAATGCCCTCTAACAACTGTACTGTATTGTACAAGGAATATAATGCAATACAGTCAGGAAGGTGTGTCAAAGAGCATGTGTATGTTTCATGTTCAAGGGGCCTATGATTTTGAAAACAGCCCAAAGTTAATCTTTATCTGCCACTGGCAAAATGTATTTTCTTTGAATGTGGGATTCAATGCTGTTTCAATGCATGTGAGTTTCAAGGGCAGAGAAGTTTTAATGCTAAGTCTATTTTCATTGTGAGACTGCATTGCTTTGATTAACAGATATCTATTAGGGTTTCTGCTTTAAAATGCAAAATAAAACTTTCAAATGAAATCTAAATCATCGCAGAAGTAAAGCAGTATGCACATTACAGTGTTTATGGTAAATGGGGCAAAATAACCAATGAATGGGACATTGGAATGGCTGCAGTGGGGAGGCTCCATTTGACCATGATTTTGTGAGGGGGGGGTAGCAAACTGAGACAGCCCCAGTTGAACTATACCTCTCAGTTGTCCATATTTTTTGCAGAATGAATAGATATTTGCTTCTTATTTTTGGTTTGTTCCTCACAAAATTTGTGGTTTTCTAGCAAATAATTTAGGAGTGAAGTCACTTAATGACAGACATTGAGTTTCAGACATCATAACCTTCAGAAAAATGCATGCTAATGCAAGACCTGTTATTCTATCAACTGTCTTAAGTTTATACAAGAGCAATTTTTAGTAGTGTTTGTATGTTCCCCCAATATATTTGGCCTTGTCTAGATTTCCTGCATTAAGAGGTTGAGAGGTACGTGCAAATAACTTTGTAGAATTAGGAATATCTAAACCTCTCAATTGTCCCCAATTTTGGCTCAAAATGTTGCTCTCCCCTAATACTTCCTCCTCAAAATGGCAATTTTGGAGGAAAACGTGGAGGGTTTACAATTATACATAATTGTAATGTTCAGAGTTATAGATTACTTTTATTTCAGAAATGCATGTAGATGCTCTTATTTTGTTAGCTGCTCAAGTTAACAGTGTTAATATTAAAAAGGTGTCCCTTTTCTGACAGATTCCCAGCTGTATTGTGTGGCAACTTTATATTTTTGCATCGCATTTGTGGTCTGTTTTTCATAAAATTGTGGTTTTCTGGCAAATTAGTGGCAAGTCATTGACGTTAGAAAATAATGGCAGACATTTGAGTTTCAGATTTCATACCCTTCAGAAAATTCATACTAATGCAAGACCTACTACTGTTCTATTATCTAAGTTAATAAGAGCAATATTTAAAAATTGTCTTTATTGTTGGGCCTGTGCCCCACTTCTAGTTCTATGTATGGCCATTACAGTCAGCCAGAGACATTTCAAATTGTGACATACTTGTTGCACCCCACTCCCCATTGTAGTGGCTCTGGATGTGTCCAAGGAAGGCAAGGAGCAGTTATGCAGTGTAAGTGTGCAGACTATTCCCCCATCCAAGGTAGACCACAAGTATGACCTTGGCTTTTCATCTGTCCCTGATTTTGCAGAATATTCTGGTTTTCTGTCATATTTTTTACTGTTGATTTACGCTTCTTATTATTCAGGAAATGCATGCTGTCACAGTGTCCTGTTGCTCTGTTTAAGTAGCAATGATTTAATGTCCATCAGGTAAGCTTGTTGGAGATTGTAAGATGCAAGTAAGCTTTAATAAGCATACTGTTAAAGAATTACCAGCATTGAAGGCCTTTGCGTTGTTGCCATGCAGAGAATATTTACAAAACTAGATAATGTATAAGCCTTGGGTATTGAAATGCATATGACAGTATTTGTAATAAAAGGACAGGATTACAGTATTTTCAGAAGCTCATTATATTTGTTGGAGACTTGCAGTCATCTTTTGTTGAAGACTTGCAGTCATCTTTACAGACTTTACCCGTAAACTAAACAGAATGCCAGTCTATCATGTGTGGTCCATAACTTGTGCAGGAATCCTTTAAGCAATTTGTCTTGAGCTTGTTTCTTGTTTGCTGTTTGATCATGTCTTCCCCATGAAGCAAGTAGATAGTTGTATTGGGCAGCAGGTCTTTTTTGGATAAGAAACATTTTTTACAAGTGGGGGTATCACAGAGATTGCTACTTTCCGCATGTTACTTGGTAATTTTATAAAGCTGAACATAAATTATAATTAGAACTGCAGTGCAAGGAGTAGTGGTTTGAGTTGAGTGCTGCTTGTTTTTTAATACTTGATTTTGACCGGCATTCCAGTAATGTATTTAAAAAGTAATTTATTTTTTCATGCCTCACAACCTGTTTCCATCTGGATATTAAGTAAGTTGTCATGTAGCCAATGCACTGAAAGATTTTTTCTTCTACACTTCATTTTGTCTTGATTGGACTCTCATAATGACTGTTTGCCACCCAGGGCAGCGTATTTAATTAAAGTTCCAGTTGTTGTAGTTTTGAGCATAGCTCCACCCCGTTCTAGTTGGCCACACCTCTTCCCATTGACCCCATCCATTCAGCTGTCTCCTGCAGCCCTCCTTTAATTTGAAGTCACCAGCTACCACTGCTTGTAAAACGTGTGTTTTTCTGGTGATTTGCTGTGCATTGCAGCATCTAAATATTGACAGGCATGTGAGTTTCACATGTTCTATACTTCAGAAAATGCTGGCTAATGTAAAGCTTATTATTATAACAACTTCTAAGTATATGCAAAAAGATATTTAAAATCTATTCCTGTTTTTTGGATCTTTGTCTCAGATTCTTGAACTAAGAATTTGAGACTGTAAAGAGATTGCAATGGATTACACTTCATGGCTCAGACAGCATTGAGTTGAGTTACTTTGCTTTGTTATTATTTATGCATTTTTTTTCACATAACCTCAAGTAGATATCTGATGTGTATACAGTCAATTATTATCAATTGATGGCCAAATTTGTGAGTGAGTGTGTGTGTGTGTGTGTGTGTGTGTGTGTGTGTGTGTGTGTGTGTGTGTGTGTGTGTGTGTGTGTGTGTGTGTGTGTGTGTGTGCGTAATGCAGTGTGTGTGCGTGTGTGTGTGTGTG
>NW_025049928.1:0-13826 GCF_019279795.1 Protopterus annectens
GGGCGAGAGCTAATTATGTTAACCTGAAATTGTAGACAGGAGATTTGCTTTCCTGGGAGTCCAGTCCAGCAAAGATCCTAGGATGGACACCTTTTTAGCCCGCCATTGAACGGGTCAATTTGGACTGGGGGAAACGGAGATAAGAAGTTTGTTATGATACCCCACAGATATCCTGATGGAAATGACTTTATGATTCAGCTTTGTATATTCAGTTACGTTCAGCCAAATATAGAGGCCAGCACATATGGGAAGAGTATCTCTGGGGATACCTAGCAGAGTACCCACAACTCGAATGGGATAATGATGTAGTTGCTTCAGGAATAAATATTTGTAATAGTAGCAAGCAATCAATGCTAAATGTGTCAAAGGGTGCCATACTTGCAATGAAGGAGCTACTTCAGGGAAGGGATAGTTGGTGGCAATGTATAAATCACACAGTTGTCAAATGATACTAGACATCTTACTGAAAAGAAATCAGGAGAGTTACAAAGAGGGGAGAGAAGGAGTTATGACAGCCTCCTCAGATCTTATCTTATAAAACTTGAGTGAGGTGCTCAAAGGAGTTTTAGTGACTATCCGGGTTAGAAGAGTCCTATATCAGTGGAGTCTGTTGTACAGAGAATTGACTGTTGAATGGAGTTGGGGCTGCAGGGAAGAGAAGTAACACAGTAGATTGGCAGAGTGGTTCAAGGCCTAACTATAACATAAGATTTCTTGTTTGCAATATTGTATGTGGACAGACATTGGAAAAATGCAAATATTTAGAAAATGCAGACTGGCAAAGTAAGGAAATTATAACTTGATGGTGGTGGAGTGTATTGCCTGCCAGGTGCCCTTAGGAGGTGGTCTTGTTCTCTATTAAAAAAAGATGGAAATGCAGTGTTAAAGAAAATGTTCATCTGGGTCAGTTTTCATAAGGAGGCATACTGATGGGTGGGAACTAGTTTTGTAATGGCATACTTGTGAGAAAAGCTGTAAAGGGTAAACTGTTAAAACTACCTCCTACCTCTTCTTCTTCAACTTGCCGGCTTTTCAATGGTGATTACACAGTGGAGCATCTGTCTGCAAGAATGAATGGCAGTGTAAGGTTTTACTGTCAGCCGAGTTGCCAGCCCAGTGCTGGAATAAATAATGTGTGCATAGATTTATCTTTCTTCCTAAAATGAAATACTGGGCTAGATTCCAGACCACTTTAAGCAGAATGTGACAAATTACTAGCTCCTTTCTACCCCCTCCATACTGTAATGTGCCCTAGAATCCATAAAGGATTTATTTTTTTAATTTGAGTTATTTATTATCCAAAGGTAAAAGGGCCTTTTGAATTAATTCTGATTAGTATGAGAGTGAGGGTGATTTCACAGAGAGCATGATGTACAGGATGCAAAGAATTTTCCCTGACTAAACAGGGAAACTTATGGGAGGTTGATACCCAAGGGCACTTAGTCCAAAATGCACAGCAACAAGACTGGATTCAATATGCTCTGAGACTAACAGCACAAGAATATAGAGAGCTGGACAAAAGGTAGTATTCCTGGCTGGTGGAGGTGTTTGAAGGCGTGATAGGATTGAACCTTTTGCTGTAGTAAGGAAAGGAAGGCAAGTGATGTTAATTATGAGACAAGCTGCTGGGCGAGGGAATGACCCAAGGGCGTGCCCAGTATCATGATGTAGTCACAGTGACAGAAGGGAGTCATTGGTAAATTGGCATTTGCAGTGAGGTTAGGAGTAATCAGAAGGACATCATCTTATATTAAACCTTCTCAATAAAGCTCAGTCTGACATTCCTGCATAAAATATAGTGCCATTACAACAGATATTCTTTACTCAGACTCAGGAAATCTGAGTTTGCTAGAGTTTGAAGATGTGTATACTGCTAAGTTCAACTGCATAGGACTCATTATCAATATAAAGACAAGGAGAATCCACTAAACACCTTTATTAACAAAACTATTTTACTGGTATAATTTCTCAGCTAACTTAAAAATAATTGTATACCTGAAGCTTAGATCATCAGATCCAAACATCAAAAGTTTTTTTTCAATTGCAGCTTGGAAGCAATGCTCATACACACACATAATATCATAAATAAAAAGTAAAGTCTTTGGCTTTTTCAGTTAATTAGTCTCCACAATTACTGGAACTCCCTGAATATATAAATATTGGATTTTCACGGTCTGCCATATTTATGGCCAATTGCCCAGAAAAGCCTTCAAAGAGGGCACATCTGTTCATGCAGCACCTACCTGCATGCCTTTCCGTGTCACTTGACGCTGGGAGGACATGCAGACTCCTACTTGAGAAGGAACTCCAGATGAGAATCAAATGGGAAAACACTCTGCTATACAATATACGCTAGCGCACACAGCCTACGAAGTACCCAGCAAAATATCTACAATAGCAAAATTAAACTCTCACCTCATTTTATACACAACATTCTCTGATTAAAACAGCCAGCCACAAGCGCTGCTTGCAAAGTCCTGAGAGATCCTAGAAATAGTTTTGCCAAAACAAAATGAAAATAATACAGCCCTGGGTGACCGAAGGCACCTGGTGCGCGATTTCCCATTCCAGAACGCTTGAAACGTGTTGGTAGTACACTCCTTTACCATCCATGTAAATCCTAATGCAATGAAACTGATATTTTGCCCTAAATGTAAAGTGACATAAAACTTCGAGTATTTTTCCCAAACACAGTATGAACAGCATTACCCCTAATGTCCCACCACATGAGTAATAGTACTGCTAACGTGTTAAGCTATTCATTAAATTTATATAACTGTGACTGGCTCCCAAAAACCAGTTAATTTTATCAACTTACTCCTCCTGACCTCTTTTCACTTCTCTTACTATTGGCCCCTTTTATTATATAACAGTTTATAATATTGGCATTTATGGCATGGTATTATGCCAACTTTCTAACTCATTCTATTTTTTCTTTTTTTCACTTATTATGTTCTTTAGCTTAAAATCCAGTTCTTCATAGCAAAGATTCTGCTTCAAATAATTAGTATTTGTAAAAGAAAATAATTGTTTATTTATTATTATACCATTCAAGCCTTGAAATGAGCATTAAATGTGGGAATGGTTTCTAATTATACCTTATATATCATTAGTATGTTTGTTATAGGTAATAACTATCCTATTTGGTTCAATACTTTAATAATATATGGTCAGATTAAAGTGATGGAGAAATACAGTCCAGCAATATTCAAACTTTAGAAAAATTCTTGCCCGTATCCTCAAGCTGTAAAATCACTCATAGACATTTTCATTAACTCCATATGGTTCTCCTCTCTATTATTTAAACCATATATTCGGATCATTTGACCTTTTATAACATTCTGAAATCTATTTTAAGGAGATACTGGTTCTCTGCATATAGGTACTGTTTTTAGCTGATTTCTTATGCACAGCTGTTATAATTGTGCCATGTTGTGGATGGGTCAAAGTAATATGCAAAAATGAATATTATACTAAGATGCAGCAATTTTAATCTTTAAAAAAGTATGTAGTGCATATCAAATAATCCAAAAACCTTTGCAACTAATCCATTATTCCTTCAAAGAGTAGGAAAATTGCATCAACAATGTAGTTATAAAAAAATAACTTTTTTAAAAAATAAATTTTATTCATTAAAAACAAATTCCATCTTCCAAAATAAATAAAATACTTTCATAGGAATTGAACAGGCGTACTCATAACTACTCCCCTTCTTAGGATGTAAATGTATTTGTTTGGTAAGAAGTCATTATTTTATAAAACCAATAATAGCAGATCACACATAGTATTTATAAAATGTATGAATAATTAGATTATTTACTTAACTTTGTACTAAGAGATTCAACTCCCATGTTAGATATTGTAGTAAATAAGTCTACAGCTAGTGTATTGAAGATATAACTTTGTCACATATGTTGGTCACACCATGAGTGTACCTTAACTAAAAATCTTTACTGTTATTAATAAAACATTTTCATTCAACAGAAATTTTTTTCAATTTACTTTCCAAAAATATGGGTGTTAGATCAGTTGACCCCTTCCAAACTGAGATTATAGGTCTCACTGTTGGCTTTTCCATGTCTATATAGATTTTGGTTAAATCATAATAAATGGGATCTTTGGGTGGGGAAATAAAAAAATTAAGTTTATCATGATGATGTAAGTCTTCAAATGAGATCATAAATACAATTTTACTCTTGCTATGATATTTGACAATTCATGCTTTTCAATTTTCTTATAAGATTTGTGCTATAAAATAATCATAAACACTATTAAAAGAATAAATTTTTTTTATAAAATTTTTTCCACATCTTATCAGTCCTTTTTGATTATTTTGTCCCCAAAAGAAATTTAATGCTAGTCTCCATGAATCAGTCAGATATGAATACTATTAATGCTTTGTTTTTTATTATATACTTGGTGCTTGTCACCCTAACAAGCCCTTTTTAAAGGCATTAATTATGGGTGATTATGGGAAAAAAAAGTACTTATTTGCATAATGGAACTTGCTCCAATAAAGAGCTTCCCCTTTAATTAAGTTTTAAATCAAATTTCTAGTAAACTTTATCATTTCAATCTGGGTATTAGAAATGTCATCACAGTGAAAAAAAAAAGTAAACCCATGTTCAAAACATTGAGTTCTAAAGAGTTAAATGATAATCTGAGGCATTAAAACAATGTTGATACTACTGGTATGCCTTGTAATTTATTGTCCTTGGCAGCTCTGTCCTGAGCTTTTCTTCCTCCTCTTCTTCCTCTTGGTAGTTGTTGGTTTGGGCTCAGGCATTGCTAGTGGATTAGTTTGAAGTAGTCCTTTTTGTTTCCCCTAAAGGGGCCAAGAGCCAGACCAATGCTAGCTCAACATGATTAGGTGACAACCTGAAGACTTCTTTGGTCACTGAACAATTTGGTGACATCTCAGTTAGCCATGTGATCAGATGTAGTTCCTCATACTGATGGCCATGCTAATGTGTGACAATGATGTTGATGTTATTGGTGTGATTGCAAAGGCAAGGAGTGGGGGGATAGCTGGTCTTAAAATTATTTAAAATTGTGTTAACTTCCCTTTCTTTGTGCAATAAGTTTTTGTTAAAGTATCAGTAAAACATCCATCATATCAAAGGATCATAGGATCATAAGGGTTTCTAGGCTAATGGCCATGGGCCCTTACAACCCCAAAAGTTTATCCCCAAAAAAAACCCCATCAGCACCTGTTACCCCTGTCAATGAGGGACACAGGTGGAACCCTGGGACAAATTTGTGGTTTCCCATCCACTCATAAGGCTCACTTGAAGAGGGTCATTGGGGACTCTTTTGACATGTATGGGAAGTTTATTCCAGAGATGCGGCAGCCTCTGGGAGACAAAGCTGTCTCTCCACCAGATTTTGTTAATGTCTTATATTAGATTTAGGCCTTTCAAGCTGGTAATGCACGAGGAGTTAAACTTTCAGATATGGAGCATCTCTAGTAGGGCAGGGTCTCATATTGTCTTGTAGGCCAGGCACAAACCACTTCTGAGCAATCTGTATTATACTAAGTAGAGTGATAGTGATTTGGGCCTGTCCACATAGGACAGGTTTTGGAGCCCATGGAATTTCTTTGTGAGTTATTTCTGTGGCGTTTCCAGCTGGTGCAGGTTTTTGGAGAGGTACATACCAAACAGGACACTGTATTCAATTATTGACCTAATGAGGGAGGAGTACAGAGGAGTAATAAACTCATTTTTTTTTCTAGATGCAATCTCTTTACTTATGAGATAAACCAAGTAAAAGGCTTTTTTGACCACTGCCGCTAAATGATGGTCGAATGAGAGATTGTTGACAACCTTTGTACCCATGTCTCTCACCACAGGTTGTGTGTTTAGGGTGTTGCTGTTGATGTCTTAATCAGTAGGGGCCGTGTTTCTGCTGAATTGTATGATAATATGTTTTTGCTTATAACTTAAAGCCATGACTTTGGCACCAGTCAATTACTACTGTGAGACCCTCTTGTAATATGCTAACATAATTTGGGGAGTCAATGGCGATAGTTGTCCACAAATTGGTCAGCCAAAGGCCTTTTGTCTTTGCCTGGACCTCTAAGAAGTAAATGCCAAAGAGTAGGAGACCAGGACAGATCCTTGGGGAACAGCACTAGTGACAAGTCTGATGCAGAGGTGGAGGCACCTATTTTGACCTTGTGGGTCCTATCAGTGAGCCAATTGACCACTCACCTGATGAGATAGGGATTTACTCCAAATTGTGTTATCTTTTTGATTATGTCAGAGTGAGGGATTGTGTCAAAGGCTTTGGCTATGTTAAGGTAAGCTGTATGTACTGACTTTCCTTCATCCAGAGCCTTAGTGACAGTCTCAGAGAATTCAAATAGATTAAACAGGCAAGATCTGCCCATGATAAATCTGAACTGGGTGGGGTCAAATGCTTGGAGATTGCCTATGTCCTTGTTTATGAGATCCATAATAATACAATCCATGGCTTTACAGATAAGACTTGTCAAACTAATGTGGGGTGATACTTTCCAGGGTCAGACCCAATTTGTGAAGGGGGAAAAGACATGCAGTTCAACTGTAAAGGAAATATTTTTAATTGGGGAAAAAAATCACAATGCAAACACCCTTTATTCAAAATATTTCCCCGGGATAAATTTTCAGGTCCCCAATTTTTTGCTTTGGTGGGGCCTTAACATAACTCAAATTTTCGTACAGTTTGGGGAAAGTCAAATTTCCCAAAGAAAAATTTGTTTTAGTTAGCGTCTCCCAGTGGAATCTGTCTGCAAGATTTTAAAGGGGTTTAAGTTTAATTTGGACCCATCCCTTCAAAGGGACACACTATAAAGCAGTTTTCCCCACTGCAGCCTTTATTAATTCTATTGACTTTGGGGTATCTATGCAATTCTAAATTGAGGCTAAGCGAGAATTTCAATGGGAAACTCTTTCCTTAGGCACACTAAAGCTGTCACCAAATCATACATTTAGCAATATCTACAATAGCAAAATTAAACTTCAACCTCATTTTATACAACATTCTCTGATTAAAACAATGCCCAGCCTAGCTTGCAAAGTCTGAGTCTAAAATAGATTCCACTTGAAAACAAATGAAAATAATACAGTCTGGGTGACAGAGCACTGTGCTGATTTTTGACATTAAGAGCACTACACCTTGAAACGTTAATTGCAACTACACTTATTAAATCATCATGAAATCCTAATACAATGAAACTGATATTTTGCCCCAAATGTAAGTGACATAAAACTTGGGGTACTTTCCATCACAGTATGAACAGCATGTACCCCTATATGTGCCCCAACATGAGTAATAGTACTGCTAACTTGTTAAGCTATTTAGTTCATGTTATTAACTGTGACTGCTACCAACAGAATTCTATCACACTTTCCTCACTGACCTCTTTTCACTTCTTACTATTGGCCCCTTTTTTATATAACATTTATAATATTGGCATTTATGGCATGGTATTATGCCAACTTCTAACTCATTCTATTTTTTTTTTTTTCACTTATTTGTTCTTTGCTTAAAATCCAGTTCTTCATAGCAAATTCTGCTTCAAATAATTAGTATTTGTAAAATAAAAATTTTTTATTTGTTATTATACCATTCAATTTTTGAAATGAGCACTAAATTTGGGAATGATTTCTAATTATATTTTGTATATGATTTGTATGTTTGTTATAGGTAATACTATCCTATGGGGTTTATACTTAAATATATGTTCAGATTAAAGTGATGGAGAAATAGTCCAGCAATTTTTCAAAAATTTGGAAAAAACTTTCAATTTCAGTGTAAAAACCCATGACTTTTTAACCCCTTATTTCCTCTATTTTTAAACCAAACCCTCAATTTACCTTTTATTTTTTAAATTTATTTAAAACATACTGGGTTTTGTAAAGGGCTGGTTTTTCTGTCTTTAAAAAGGAAATTGTGTAAGTATGGGGCCCAAAATAAATAAATGATTTTACTAATGCAGCAATTTTAATTTTAAAAGTTGTTGTGGAATAAAAATTTAAAAACCCGTGGCTAATCCCCCAATTTCCCTTTGGGAGGGAAAATGAACAATGACTTTAAAAAATAATTTTTAAAAAAATTTTTCTTAAAAAATTACTAATAAATAAAATACGCAGAAAAAAGTACTCATAATCTCCCTTTTAATTTAAAATTTTTTTGTTAGGAAAAACACATTATTTTTAACCTAATAACAGGTCCTTTTAGCCCAACTTTTAAAAAGATTAAATTTTTTCTTTATCCAAAAGGCAAATCCCATTTAGTATTGTAGGAAATGGGGCAGGGGTTTTTTGAAAAAATTTCCCTTTTCACATGTTGTTCCCCCAAAGGGTTTAATTTCAAAACTTTCTTTTTAAAAAATTTCCTTTCCCAAATTTTCAATTTTTAAAAAAATGTTCAGAAAATTATCCAAAATTTATTTCGTGCTGGTTTTATTTAGGGGTTTGGGAAATAAAATAATGGAGTTTATTAGCATAATATAGATTAAGGGGATGATAAAAAAGGGTTTTAAAATTCTCAAGGGTGATGAATTTTCAAATAACAAAAACAAGTTTTTCGCAGAAAGGGTTCATGCTTTTAAATTTTTTAAATATTGTTCATTAAAAATTTTTATTAAATAATAATTTTATTTATTATATTTTAATCTTAAAAGGTGCTTTTAAAATTTTTCATGAAAGAAAAGAATTTTTTGGAGTTTTAAAAGTCAGAAAGAAAATTTTGCTGGGTAAATAAAATTAGGGGAATTTAAAAACCTTTAAAATTTAATTAAGGGGTGAATATAGAAATAAAAGCCCTTATTTGTTTTTAATTTTTAGTAATGCCTAATTTTCCGCCAATTTCCCTTGATAATGCCATTTGGGAAGGCAAACCTTAAAAGCACACCCCAAGTTCAAATACTTCAAGTAGGGAAAACATCAACTACAAAAACACTAAACCCTTTAAAGGGTCAGCCGATTCTCCACCTGGGAAATCTGGGCTGCACACTCCCCTTCACCATTGGCTTAACCCCAACTAACTTGAGTTAAAAGAAATCAAATTTCCCCAAGTGAGCAACCAAGCAGAAAAGGTTATGTACACCTGGAAAACATGCCCTTTCCACAAACAAAAACATTCCCAAAAACATTATCAGAGGCCCCCAAACTTAATGCCAAGAAGGCTCCAAACTGATAAAACCATTCAAACCCAAAGGGCCTAGAAACGTTTAAAAAATTTTAACCTTGTACCCAAATTTTGTTAAGGATCATAAACACCACATATTATCAAGGCTAACAGGAAGTAATCCCGGGGCCCTTAAAAATGCCAAAGGGGATCCCCAAAACCACCTAGTCACACCTGTCAAACCCTGTCATGATGTGGAAAGGACAAAATTTTTTTTTTCCCTCCACTCATAAAAGGACTTGGGAAAAGGGGGGTTGGATCTGTTTGACAGGAGGAAGCTACCCGAGAGCCCCCCTCCGGAGAAAAGCGTTCAAAAGATTTTTAATTTAAATTTAGTTTGCCTTTTAAAGGGGATCCAGTATTTGTCTGCCTGGGAAGACATGATCGACAAACCAGGATGCTTTGCCAGAGATGGTCTGCACCTGTCACCCCCTGGGATTCAGGTTACTGGATAAAGCTCTTGCCACCCCTATAGTGCCTTTTTTAGGCAAGGTTCAAAGGATAAAACCACCACTGTAACAGATACAAGCATGCAAAATCTGAAGGTAATGCTACTCAGTGCTAGAAGTCTAAACCTCAAAATGCACTCTCTTGAGGCACTCCTAAAAATGGAGAACATTGATATCTGTGCAGTAACTGATACCTGGTTCAAGGCTCCAGAGAGCACCCTTGCAATACCAGGATACAATTCTTACCACACTTTCTCAGCCACAAAACCAAGACCGAAACACTAAAGGTGGAGGAGTGTCCATATTCACCAAGGACATTCACACCTGTTGCCCAACACAATGCATCTGAAATTCTCCAGGTGCAACTAACACTAGGTAAGACTGCAATCCAAATTGTAGCTTGCTACAGATCCCCCACCATGCTCTAAGATTCTCACTACATCTTTCTAAACATACCGGAAAATACTCAGATACAACCAAACACCCTAATACTGGGTGATTTCAACTACCCTGCCATTAACTGGGAAAACTACTCGGGTACCAACTCCTTCTTCCAATGGTTCTTGGAATTCATAAATTTCAATGCTCTGGATCAACTAATCCATTGTCCCAACAGGGGCTCCAATATCCTAGACCTGGTCATTAAAAACATAGGAGATAGATGCTCCACATCAGTGGTCACCCCCTCATTGGTCAGGTCTGACCATAAGCAAATCATCCTTGACATCCACATCCCACCCCACCCCCCAGTAAGGAAACCTCCTTAAAAAACTTCTCCAAAGCCAACTTCATGCTACTGAAGTCAGAAGTGACAAACTTTACAACACCCATGAAGACGGGATCTGGAAGTTCAACTGCAGAATCCTACACTAAGGCACTGTATGAGCACATCCACTCATGCATAAATCATGCCATACCAAATAGAACCAAGATGCTCTTCTCCAAAAAAAGGAAGCCAATCTGGTGGTCCCCTGCTATAAACAAACTATACAACAAAGGAAGAAACTGTTGCAGAAAAGAGGAAAATCCCAGGATGCAAAAAACTCCCTCACGAGCCTCAGTAAGAAGATGAGATCCATCATAAATATCCTCAAAAGCTAGTTATGAAAATAAAATTGCCAAAGATTCCAAACACAACCACAAGGCATTCTATAGTTATGTCAAGAATCTAAATGGCAATACCCAGATCTGCTCTGAGCTACAACAGAATGGCATTAAATATACTGATCCCAAGGATATTGCCAATATCCTGGCAGATCGATTTAGTGCCACTTCACCCCCTCTCACCCCCTAAAGGGCCCATCTCAATACCAAAAGATTGCCAAATTCCAATAATCACGGCCACACAGGTAGAAACTGCACTCTCCAAAGCTAAGAATACAGCATCCATGAGTCCAGATGACATCCCAGGCAGTGTACTACATGAACTACAAAATGAACTGGCACCTCACCTAAGTGTCATGTTTAATCATAGCTTCACCTCAGGCTTCGTGCCCACTGAGTGGCACACAGCCAATTATCCTGCTCCACAAGGAGGATCCCCTTGGATCCCGGGGAAATAGTCCCATCAGTCTGACAAGCCTGATCTGCAAGGGCATGGAAAACCCTGGATCTTATAAACAAAGACATTGGCAACCTTCAAACACTGGACCCCACCCAGTTTGGGTTTGTGAAGGCCGATCTTGTCTCCTGAATCTGATTGACTTCAATCAGTCTCCAGAGCTGTGGACGAGGGTAAGGTGGTCCACACAGCCTATCTGGACCTTGCCAAGGCCTTCAACACCATCCCCACTCTGGAATCATAGATAAACTTACTAAGCTGGGCATAAATCCCCACGCCACTGATGGGGTTTCCAAATGGCTTCCTGACAGAACCCAGACTGTAAAAGTAGCCGACTCCAAATCCAGCTCCAGACAAGTGACAAGTGGAGTACCTCAGGGTTCAGTCCTGGGACCACCTTTTTGGGATCTACTTCTCTGAAGTACAGGCCAACTCTAAGAGACTCTGGCTAACATAGTTCATAGATGACTGCAAACTGGGAGCCATTATTGATCCCAAATGATGTGGATATTCTACAAAAGGGGCCCTTTCAGAAACAGATGCCTGGTGCCAGAGCCATGGGCTCAAGCTTAATGCCAAGAAATGTATCGTTTTCCCTTTGGAGAAAAAAAAGTACCTGAATTATCACATAGGTGGTAGGACACTAAACATCGAAAGTGTGATGAGAGACTTAGGGACACAGGTGGACAGTGGTCTCACTTTCGATAACCACATCGCCACAACAGTCAGGAAATCATTCTATGTGGCACACCTCATCACTAAGGGTTTTTCATCCAGAAAAAAGGAGGTCATTGTCCCACTGTACTCATCCCTCATTAGACCCATTATAGAGTATAATGCCCTGTTTGGTATGTACCTCACAAGACATCTGCAACAGCTGGAAAGGCCACAGAAATACCTCACTAAAAGAATCACAGGCCTAAAGCAGATGCCATATACTGACCATCTAAAAAAAACTCCAGCTATACTCTGTGGCATATTGTCTACTCAGAGGCGATCTCTGCTTTACATACAAGGCCATGCCAAACCCTAAGCTGTTGGACATGCTCCACTTAAAGAAATCCCAATCCCTCAGAGCCACACACTCCAGGCATCTAAACCTTGTCATCATAATGAACAAAACATGCTGGCGGAATAGGTTCCTGCCCCAGAGACTCCCCATACTCTGGAATAGACTGCCCATACATGTCAAGCAGAGTGCCTCATTGGCCCTCTTCAAAAGGAACCTTGATGTTTGGATGGGAGATAGGAAATTCACCCCGGGGATCATGTCAGTCGCCCTGCTAGACCGGGGTTCAGAGAAGTAAATATTGTGGGAAGAAATATCCAGGGGAAATTTTTATAGCTAGGCTTGCATAGGCCCTAGGGCCCATAGTTTTGTACCAACCTATGAACATGTGAGCAACAGCTTTCCAAACTGAAGGAACAATGTAACATATAAATACTTTCTTGAAGGCAGTTTTTCAAGGAGTTTGATTGATGAATTCAAGAAGTTAATAACAGACATATCCTACCAGACTTGAAAATGCTAAGACTCCCATTTTGTTTTCTTGATTAAGAGACTAATGCAAGATAGAATGAATTTGACCTTAGGCATCTTGCTGGAGTGTACAACTGAATCAGTGTTTGGGTACCTAGGCATCTACTATGGCTTCAGTAGAATGGTGTGGGTCATACTGAGTGGCTTGGTAGATGAATTTCTGGTCCAAAGAACTGAGCCTGCTTTAATGGCTGGCAGTGGTGTGTTTTGCAGTGGTGATTAGCTGCAAATGTTCAGGTAAGTTGTGTACTCACCATGGTTTACATGAATGGCTAGATTTTAAACTGGTTAGAACAGCAGATGAATAAAGCAGAGTCAGTAATAAGTAAAAGCAGGTTGTGCATATATGTACATGATGAACATGGTTTAGATCTATATAAAGGATGAGCTTTGGATTAGTACAAAGCACAGTTTTATTGTTATGTTGGACAAATAATAGGTTGTGTTTAATCATAGTACCAGTTTGACTGAACTAGTGAGTTTCAGTAGGCAGTTGTTTTTTATGGAATTTGGAAGACAGATGGTCCTCTCTATACTCTTCCCTCATTAGACCAATAAATGAGTATAATGCCCTATTTGGTATGTACCTGTTCAAACATTTGCACCAACTGGAAAGACCACTGAAATACTTCACAAATAGAATCCATGGCCTCCAACACCTTTCCTAGGCAAACAGGCTCAAATCACTCTCACTCTACTCGGTATCATACAGATTGCTCAAGGGTGATCTGTGTCTCCCCTACAAGACAATCTCAGACACTGCCCTACTAGAGATGCTCCATATTCGTAAGTCTAACTCCTCATGCATTACTACTCAAAAGGCCTGAATCTAATATGCAACATCAACAAAACCTGCTGGAGAGACAGGTTTGTCTCCCAGAAGCTGCCCCATCTCTGGAATACACTTTGCATACACATCAAACAGAGCAGCTTGCTGACCCTCTTCAAGTGCAACATTGATGAGTGGATGGGAAACCACAAATTTGTCACGGAGGTTCCACCTGTGCCCCTCATTGACAGGAGCAACAGGTACTGACTGAGATTTCTTTTTGGGAATAAACTTTTGGCTAGGCTTGTAAGACCCCAGGGAAACCAAATTTTA
>NW_025049929.1:0-14867 GCF_019279795.1 Protopterus annectens
GTGCCCGTAGGTGAGCAGTGGTTTAACAAGCTGAAACTGTGTGCCCCTAGCTGAGCTGAGCGTAATATGCATGCTGACAGCCAAATGATGTGTAAAGCAGTGTACCCCGTTTACGCAGAGCTGCGCGCCACGCCAACAAGCTAACCAATGGGCAATGTTGAGCAAGCTGTAACAAAACTGACTTTACACAGACACACCTCCCTGCCTGTGTAGACAGTGATAAAATATAAAAAGCAGTGGCCAGGTTCAAACTCAGGATACCATGCACCATAGTCAAGGTACTGAACCACTAAGCCATGACAGTTGCGCTTAGCAATGCAGTAATAGCAAATATATAGGAATGAATAGAAAGAGGAGCATGACAAAGCAGGTTTTGTGAAGCTAATACAATTCCAAAATGGCCAATCAAAGATAAGTGTGGGAAAAACGGCATATATAAGCCCCATAGGCGGGAATACACAGCATAACCGATTGTAGAACCAACTTGCAGCCAGAATGTCAGGTGTAGGTGAGGGTAGTTGGTTTCGAACACAGAGGTGGGGCATTGAGGAGTCCAAATATATGGTGTGGCTCCTTGTCCACAATCATGAGGCCCAACTCATGCAGGGCCAGGTCCTGTGGGGAGCATATAGGCCTGAGGCTTGGGACCGGTTGGCTCATGATCTTACCAGTGCCACAGGGATACCAAGGACTGGTGAGCAGGTCCATCACCACCATGCAGACCTGAAGAGACGGAAGCAGGACCAACTGAACCATTGGATCCAGGAGGCCTGGCAAATGCCCAATGCCCCACTACTGAGTAAGTTACATCTAATTATTTATGTAAGAAATTAACCTAGCTGATATTATGGAGATGCGTATTCCAATATTACTTTATTTATATTACAGCTGCAGGTGTCCGTTCTGCGAACCGTAGAGCCTATGGCAATAGGCTGGCGCAGTTGCGCCACCAGGCAGGTCAGTAATTCTCTCCCTGTAACTGTAAATAAATATAAAAGTATGACAGTTAGCAAAAGAGTGCAGTATAGTCACTAAGTAATAAAATGTGCAAGTAACAGTGTAAGAGGGTTTGCAAGTATTGCCTGATTACAAAAGTGTGATGCAGTCTGTAATCCGAACAGAAAAATGAAAACGTCTGAAATAAAGTCTGAAATAAAGATGTCTCACCTGTAATATAATAGTACATAACCTGCAGCAGGCTGAAAAGTACAGCTGCATAAGCTGAGAAAAACACGTGTGATATATATCCCTGTTGAAATACAGAAACATGACAGAAGTGGGACTGTTGGAAAGGATTGTAATAACTACAGGTAAAATATATCAATAAAGCCTAGAATTAAGTACCATCCTGAATGGTAAATATAAAACAAGTGAGAGAGTGTGAGAAAGAGTTATGAATTCACCAATAAAGTAGTAATAACTCCTGAATAAAGTATACTGCAGTTAGTACAGAATGAAATTAATGTGACAAGCAGAACCAAACTGTAAAATGTGTTGAAAATGTCACCGCAGCTGGAATGTGTATCCCAAAATCTGGATATGTTGCTCTCAGTCTGCAATATGCAGATAGTATGGTTGTCTGGAATACCAAACATCCACAGTTGTCTATAGCTATATAAAGCAAATGTAGCAGGATGATGTAGCTGAACAGAGCCAGATATGAATGTGTATGAATAAAAATGAAAATGTATATTGATGTAGCAGTAACATTCCTATCACCAACTTGAAGTAGTTATCACATAGGAAACTGTAGGCAGAACTTTAGTGTGTATATATCTGCAGCTATTAGAAATGTACAGCATATGTATTGGTATTTGAAGTTGTTAATTAAATTTTTTTCACCCTACCCTATAACCACATATAATCCATTCCACATGAAATTGATATGTGCAATCACAATTAACACCCCTGGACATTTGTCCTGTTGGTTCATACATATTTGCATGTACGTTGATACATCTGCCCTGTTCATACATCCAAACCTGATGGCCTGTTGCCATCAATCAACCCTACATGTTGTTGGACTGTGTATTGCTGTTCAAAATATGCATGTGTTATGCTTGCTGTTCAATGGTTTGAATATCTGGGTGTTTGGTTAATGGGAATACTAATGCATGCTGTTACAACTAATTGTGAATGGTATTGTACGTTACTAACCCAAACTGTCATGACATAATGCAAAACATAGGATGACAGGGAAGGCGTGTTCCAGCGGACCCACCTCTCCCACCTCAGCTGGCGAGTGCACCTGGCAGTAGTGCCCAGTCCGAACCCTCCTCTGGTGGCCCTGTGCCACCTGCGGGTGGAAGCGCTGCAGGGGATGGGGCTGTCCCCCCTCTGCAAGTGTGGCCGGAGGAGAATAACCACTCACCCTCCATAGTGTCCAGACTGTGGTGCATAGGGCGATCCAGGAAGCTGTTCTTGGGCCCCTACGCCAGCTTGAGGCACAGGTGGCACAACTAACGGGCGTGCCTGCTGCCCGGCCTACACAGCCCCCAGCACAGCCCCGTCCTGGGCTGTGAAGGCACAGTGGCAACTGCCCATGTGTGGGGATATCAGTTCCGCTGTTGCCATTTGTGGGCTCATGGGCTCTAGATATCCAAACATCCGTCCCCGTCAATTGTGTAACCCCCACATGTGTCATACACCACCCCTGTATGCGTCTTATTTGTCTTGTCTGTTGACCGACCCAACCTACCTCCCCAGCTATACCAACTTCCTGTACCTGACATGCCACTCTCACCTGAAAAAAAAAAGGGCACTCTGTACCCACAAAAAAATTACACCTCATACATAGCTGCCCATTTCACACACATGTCTGCTGGACATGCAAACTGTCAATTACAATTGGCTGTACAAGTATTATTGTTGTCCTCACACCTCTCTCAGGGGTGGAAGGTTTCAAATGTCACACCAAATTACAAACATATGCACAGCTGTTGCTGATGAAGAAATGGGCAGCTATGGGCCTTACCTACATCTCTCCTGCAAAACCTGAGCTTGTTTCCCTACTGTCTTACCATCTTTGTGACCCCTTTTTCACCACTTTTCTGTCTCCCCATTTTCATTTCTTTCAAAGAAAATAGCGCGGGTGTGCACAAGAGTAAGCACTTTTAAGCAGTTGTAAGCGGGTGTGCGCAGAGCTGAACGCCAGTGCGCATGCGTGAGCTCCACGCAAACCAGCGCTAGCCGGGTTACAACTGCTTAAAAGTGCCTTAGTCACTCTGAATGACAAGTCCTGTAGTCTGCTCAAAAGCAAAATAAAATCCCACTGTCAGTCCCGAACCCAGGACCTTGGAAATAGTAGTCTGCATGACTTACCACAAAGCCATGACTGTTACATAAGAGTATTGTGCTACAATAAATATATCATGTAATAGAAGGAATAAATGCAAAGGGAATATAGGATGTGTAGTACAGAAAGCATGTCATGTATATTTACTGTCAAATGTAGTGGATTTCTAGAACAGTAGTGTGTGAACAGAAACAGCCATGCTAGTTGGTAGCTAGTAGGTAATAATGTCACTGTAGCACCTTGCAAGCCACACACATACTCACAGCAGGATAATCACTGCCCATACCCCACAACCACTTACAGGAACACATCCGGACTAAGTAATAAATAATGTGGAGCAAAGGGCCAAAAACAGGGACACATTCCAAATAATGCTAGAACAAACTTAGACAGCTCAGAGAGTAACAGGTTCTGCATTTTTTTTGGATGTTTGCAAGGGTATGATGTCTGAAACTTAAATGGTTGTCACTATAGTCTGACTTGAGCCCAGAGTGATTTGCCAGAAAAAGCTGTTTATGAGATATTGACCAAAATATGAGGCAAAAATGTGGACAACCAGCAAATATCTGTACACTTGAGAGGTCTGACACTGCCATATTTGAATAGTTAAGAGCCTAGACATAGCAACAGTGACTGAGTTACAGGGATGCCCCACAGACTCCCTGTGAAATGTACAAACAGTAGGCAGAAAGGTGTTACAACACATGCAATGGTAACTATGAAGTACTGAAAGTATGCACCACTTGCACGGCAGAAATAGTGTAGTAATACATATGCTATCCCCCAGTCACAACTGCAGAATACCAGACAATTTAATGGGTGTACCCCACTGATATGTACCATTCCATGAGGCAGATAAAAGATGCACCTGAGAGTCTCTGGGGCCTGCTCAGCAGCATACTCAAATACCCTAATAGATGTCAAGACCCACACCATGGCCAGACCACACTGCATGCAGTAACACCCTAGCAGATATAGCAAGCATTCCAATGTATGAATGTACATGGAAATTAGGAAAGCCACAGAAACACACTACAGTCAAGACACCTAGTAGGCATACAAGTAATTAATGTAAAGGGCAAATACTGAAGCCATAGCAACAAAGTGCAAGAGCCACTGCTATATACCAGTTACACCACATGTCCCACTGGAAAGCACAACCCCCACATTAACAGTAGTAGTAGTCTTAGGTGTCAGTGTACATACACACTTAGTACAGGAAACTGAAGAAATGAATGGAGAAATGTTAATCTACAACACAGCCAGAAATATGAGAGGGATACTAACCTTTATACTCACAGAACAGTGTCCACAGCATACCAGCATGGTCCCTGCCCTTAAACTCTGAATGGGCCACGCCTATCTTACATACATTTTTATAGCACTGTCCTGGAATCACACTGAGAACTGCAATCAGTACACAACTGGCTGCATGCAATTAGCAAATGCTGGCTAACAATTGGTGCAGAGGCCATCACATGGACATATGCAGATACCTACAAAAGCATCCTGTACTCCCAGTCCACACATGCAATACTTTCATTGCACCCTGTGGAGGGGGGGAGAGAGAGAGAGAGAGAGAGAGAGAGAGAGAGAGAGAGAGAGAGAGAGAGAGAGAGAGAGAGAAATAAACATACACAAACAAAACCAGTCGGCAACAACCACTCGAAAGCTGACAACTGGCAAGTGGAGCAGCAGGACACCAAACCAGACGGCAACACAAGCAGCTGTGACAAACACAGGTAATGTAAAGTAATACTTTAAAAGTCTACATACTGTGAACTCTCCATATGTGTCATTGGTCTGTCTCCATATGTATATGAAGATGTGCATAGGGCAGGGGACATACAGCATATATATATATATATATATATATATATATATATGTATACATATAGATATATCTATATACATACACACATATATATATATATATATATATATATATATATATATATATATATATAGAGAGAGAGATGTATATATATTCTGAGTGAGGCACATGTGTACAGATGTATTGCAACAGGTGCCTGGTGACAAAGGAATGGAGTGAACACCACTGTCAAACCTGGAATACCATACCCCATTTCAAATCACCTACACCAGTAACCACCAGATATGTGATTGTCTGCCCACCACTGCATGTGTCAGGGGTGAACAGGGTCATACATGTGTACAATAGTCCCCCAATGATATTCACAGTGGCACACCATTCCTAGAATACCTGCACATGGTAAGTGTCAGCAGACATGGTGTGTCAGCTATGGACATGTAGGTCAGTGTGCCCCTCCACACCACACAATGGCTGCCACGGTATGTACCTCACATGACAGCTACAGAAATGGAGAAGGACACAGTGACATGTACAACACTGTGACAATGCACTCAAGCACATTACCAATGCACAGTGACTGACAGCACCACAGAGTACACACATACTACCCACATAGAGGTTACCACTCCTGGATTTACATACTTAAGTCAAACCCATGACAGATGCCCAACAACCATAGTAACACCTCACACCATCCACAACTTAAATGACTGCTGTGTGTCGTTCATGACACTGCAGTAGAGAGCACATGGCGGAGGTACAGGTTCCTACCCACAGATAAGACATACCCTGCAATAAACCACACAGCGTAAGCAAGACTCCCCATGAGTACATGTCACACATACCCCTGCTGAATGGTAGTTAGATAGGTAATATGCCATATGAGTCACCCTGTGTAACTGTTTGACAGGAGCAGGTACCATCACATCACATCACATCACATGTGTCACAATGGTCAGGGTAGCAGAATAGTATGCTGCTGTAGTCCCAGGGGCAATAGCATATTGTATTGTATTGTATTGTAATTTATTGTATTGTGTTGTGTTGTATTGGTATGTAGAGGTGCCTCCTTCATGGAGTGGAACCACTGCTGCTGTACGCCAGTGTACAGGTACATATCCTGTAGTCAGGCTAGTGTTACATAGCACTTCTATATGTGTGTTTATCTCCTCTTGGAGTTCATGTAGCATGCAACCAGGGATACCATCAGGTCCCATTCATGTGGTGTTTTCTGCTTTTTTAAGGGCGGCTCTCACCTGGACATCTGTGATGACAGGGAGGTTACAGTCAGCTGGGATAAGTATGTTTGGGGGAGAGGGAGGGGGGAAACCTGCACTGAACCTGCCTGCCAGAATGTTTCCAATATCTGTGGGTTCAGTGAATTATTTATTGTTGTGTACTAACTATGAGCATATTGGAGGGTTTCTGACCAGGTTGCTAACATATCTGAAGAAGGCCTTGTGGTTATCTGTAGTGTACCCATTGATTTCCCTCTCAAAGTTGCCCATGGATGTTTGTATGAGTGAAAATAGCTCCTTACTAGTGCTGATCAGACATGCCTTCCCTTTATGGAATTATGCTCTGTCTTGCAGTAGCTTCCATCTTTTGTTATACAATCTGTCTATGGCTGGGGTCCACCAGACAGGATGCTGTCCCTTTGTGGAGAGTGTCTTGGTCTTATATGGGATTGCATGATCCATGCATTCTCGGAGATGTCCGTAGAAATCATTTGTGAAAGGGTCATCATTGTGGGTGGTGTCTTCCACTGGCCCAGTGGGCTTAAAGGATACCATGTCAGTGTTACGGAGTGTAAAGTTTGCATTTGAAATGTTATTCACTGTAGTCATTTGTGCTGGTGGTGGAGGTGGGATATGTATATCCAGGGCAATTAGTTTGTGGTCAGCTCACAGTAGTTGATGATGTACCCCATACAATACCTCAATACAAACCCCCAGAGTGAGGAGGTGCTTTGGACCTGAATCAGTGTTCTGACTGCTGGGGTTTGGTAGTATGTCGTATGGAGTGTGCCAGGTACTGTTGCACAGCTGTTGGCTGAGCACTGATACCTGGCCATTTACATGTGTATCCACCAATAGACAGATGCTATATATGTGAGATATGTTGTATCACAACAGTCGAGTAGCATGTGTAGTATGTGTGCCAAATTCTGCTGATATATTTTGCTGATATCATGTTATTACCTTTTTCAGGACCATGGCTCACCAGCGCAATCCAGCATACTCTGCAGATGAGGATGAGGAGATACACCAGAGCCTGGTGTGGGATTATGCAATACTCTTTTCCCGCACCAGCCAGAATCAGCAGGAGAGGGCTGCACTGTGGCAAGACCTGGTCCGTCGGGTAAATGATATAGGCACGCATAATAGGACATATGAGCAGGTACGACATCACTGCAGTGATTTAATCGGAAATGTCCGTCAGTGTGCTTCGGATATCCACAGGCAACAGGTTGCCACAGGTGGTGGGGTGGCTGTCATCATAGTATTTAATGTGCAAGTGTGATATTCTCAATATCAGCAGCTGACCTGTGAAAAGCGACTGTTGTACTACTGACCTGTATCATACTCGGTAACAATGGCACAGTTGTGCCCACTGACATTAATTTCCTCACTTCTGCAGGTCCTTCCGGTGTAACAGCAATGCAGCCTATCCATGCTGGTGAGTGTGTATTAACAATACCTTTAATAATCTTGATAGTAATAGTAATATTAGGCTCACTGAGTAGTGCTCTGTGTATGCATGCAGGTCTCTCTGTGTCTGTGTGTTGATATCTCACATACTGAGTAGTGTGCAACTGTGTGCATGTATGCACGTGTGCATGTGTGCATGTGTGCACCTGTGCATGTGTGCATGTGTGCATATGTGCACCTGTGCATGGTGCATGTGTACATGTGTGCACCTGTGCATGTGTGCACCTGTGCATGTGTGCATGTGTGCATCACTGGTAACATTGTGTGGACATTGTAAACTGTGTTTCCTGTTTCCCTCCCACAGGTTCTGGTGCTGCTCTGGTGTCATGCAGCAGGGAACCTGAATCAGGTGCCACGGGTACTGATAATGATGACATCTATGTAATGGCACAGGAAGGTATGCCAGGGTCCGTCATTGGTCAGTCAATTGACAGTACACAGCTGTCAACCCCGTCAATGCGCACAGTTATCCTGCCAATACAGCCTTTGTCACCAATGTCCCTAGGTGATGGACAGGATACAGTGGGAATTGACCAGGGTAATGTGGTATCTGTGGCACATGCTTTCCCACACAGCAGCAGCCATGGGCATGGCCCTGGGATGGTACCACACAGACAGATGTCCAGGGGTTCTCGTAGGAGCATCCGTGGGCATACTGCCCCTGTCAGATGTGCCCACAGAGGTTTTACAACCTCAGCTATGTTTCGAGCTGTCATGCAGGCACAGTCAAGTATGGAATGGTACACCAGACAGGGTCTGAGGGAGCTGACAGCATGTCATGCAGCCATGACTGACAGAATGCGTGACATTGCGACTGCCATCCGTAATTTCACAGATGTCATAGACAGACATTGTGGGGACATATTTCATCGGTTCCACAACGACATGTCCATGAGCCAGGGCGATGGTGGACAGCTGAGGCATCGACGTGGGCATATGCCAGCAACAGCAGCAGCTGGCAGTCATAGCGGACGATAAAACAGCTGTGGCCGCCCCCATAGTGCCAGCAGCAGCCCCAGCAATGCTGGGTCTGTGCTGACATCAGACCGCCCCAGGAGACCAAGTGCACGTGGCTCTGGACAGGCCTGACAGGGATCTGTGTCCAGTCAATGAACACCTGCTTCTGATGACAGTACCCTGTCTGGATTGGTACTGGATACGGTCCTTAGCACCCCTGCAAGGCACAGGTACCGTGTCCGTGGCCAGAGACACTGATCTGTATGACCTGGCAGGTACAGTCTGTGGCTGTCCACAAACACCAGTATATGGCAGCCATGAGGTGGAACTGTGTGCATCCATACACACATGCAAATTGACAACACCTAGGGCTACTGCATACACGCACACACTGCATCAACATTGCCCCACTTTGTACTGCTGTCCCTCACCAACACACACACACATACATGTCAATTGGTGGTATCAGTGGCAGACTCAAACATACCAAGTCCACACCCTGTGCATATGATGAAACTGTGCCACCTCCTGCAATCTGTAACATCAGTGCAGGTACAGGTTAACATGTTGCTGATGCACAGGGTGACTACATAGACGTGTAGTAATAGTATGATGTTGTTAACAGTACTGTGTGCTGATATAATTGTGGGTATATCCCAGCATGCCTGATGCAGTAAGGGTATGATTGTCTTGTACTGTTGTCTACACCCATGGTAAGTACCATAGTGTATCATCTGCACATGTTGGCATACTGGTGGTAAGGATGTCAACAGAAGGCTACATACATAGGTAGCACAGGGGATAAGGCAATGAAAGTATTGATACGCAATGATGGACATGTAAACTGCAAGTGGCATGTTGCCCACACTGGACTTTGCAATGCGGATGTTTTAGGATGTTGATATGTGTGCAGTACTACACGACTGGTACAGGACACACAGGAGCACCCTAGCACTGCAAGCTCACATCTCATACCATGCCAGACAGCCCCAACACACAAAACTAACTTTCACAGGAGGGATAGTCCCCATAAATGTAAGGGATACTGTGGTGGCAGGCCAGGTAGCATACATCCTACTTAGTATGGAACCACTGAGTGAAGGCTCAGTGTCTGTTATTTGACATGTGTATTACTGCAGGTATGAGCACCTGGGTTTCCATCCAGTTATTGTACATCCTGACGGTACATGGTCTGTACAATTGTGTGCGCTGAGACTGGACCCTAGCCATCTGACCTGTGTATTTCCATGTACATGTGTATAGTGCCTGCATATTTGCACTGTTACCTACTGGAAGTGGTACAGCTTGTTTGTTGTACAATGGACTACATGCAGCCCTGCTTACTGTAGCTTTGTTTGCATGCATGTTTGCTTGCAGTTACCCTGGAACACTGATCCCACCTGCAATGCAGAGTTACAGAGCTTCTGTGGACTCCTAGTGACATCTGCATAGCTTACTATATGTATGTCCATGTCTCACTTGACAGAACGTCACTGTTCACATGTACGTTGCCTGTGACACATTGCATATGACTTACCTGGCATTTGTCCACGTGAGCAGTTATATATGCCAGTGCTAACTAATCACAGGCACTACACCCTCACATACTCACCTTCTGTTGAACAACCTGCTTCGCTAGGGATGGCTTGCACCTGTCACCCCTGGGCTTTCGGATATTGGCAAAGGCTCTTGCTACCCCCATAGTGCCTTTTTTAGGCAAGGCTCAAAGGGCAAACCCACTTCCATAGGTATCACAAGGGATAAGAAACTAAGAGTAAAGCTACTCAATGCCAGAAGTCTAAACCTCAAGATGCACGCACTCGAAACTCTCCTTAGCATGGAGAACATCGATATCTCTGCAGTAACAGAAACCTGGTTCAGGGCTACCAAGAGCACCCCAGCACTACCAGGTTATACCTCATACCTGCTTTTCATCCTCAAAACTTGGACCGAACCACAAAAGGAGGGGGAGTATCGATATTCATCAAAGATACCCATACCTCCAGGTTGGTGACAAAGCACGAAGCATCAGAGACTATTCATGTCCAACTAACAGTGGGTAAAACTGCCTTCCAGTTTATAGCCTGCTACAGACCACCCTCCCAAGCCCAGGAACCCCACTCAGCCTTCCTGAGAACACTGGAAAATATGAAGGTCTCTCCAAACACCATTATATTGGGTGACTTCAACTACCCAAACATAGACTGGGAGCATTACTCTAGCTCCAACACCCAAACCCAGGCCCCTCCTCTATAACAACTACAAATAAATCCTTACTTTTGACTTCATTAAATTCCCAAAGTATAGTAAATAAAGTCCCAAACCTCCATGCTTGGCTCATACACAATAAACCTGACATCTTGTCTATATCTGAAACCTGGTTAAAACCACATATAAAAGACTCTGATATTATTCCCCCAAACTACTCCATCATCAGGAAAGACAGGCCTCTCAAAAAGGGTGGTGGGGTGGCCTTCATATATTCATCCTCCCTAGCAGTCACTCCCTACAATAAACCTACTCCACACTTTAACAATGCTGAACTTCTCCTTACTCTACTACAAATTAATAATCACAAACACATTTGTCTAGCATCCCTTTATATACCCCCAGGGGACAATATCTCCACACTTGAACATATCCTCTCTTGGATTTCTAGTAACATTAGCAACGAAACCATAATCATGGGAGATGTAAACATCAACTGGGCCTGCATTCAATCTCCAACAAACTCCTCAAATATTAACCTATACAATTTCTCTCAACTAATCAATTCAGTAACTCGCCCTGCTAAAAACCTCTCCAATGGAAGTATACTGGATTGGATCCTTGTCTCCCACCCTCACTATTTCTCCAACAGTGGCACCCTTCCAGACTCCCTTAGTGATCACTCACCCATTTTCACCAACCGACTCCCCACTGTCCTTCAATAAACCCACAACTATATAACTATCCGTGACCAAAAAAAAATTTCAACCCAACTACCTTTGTAAACTCCTTACAAGCAATTAATTGGAACTGTCTAAAAACCCTTCCACTAGACATAGCAGTGACACACTTTAATACAACTTTCTTGACATTACTTGACTTTCAAGCTCCCCTAAGGACAAAGAGAATAAAGACAAAATCAGCCCCTTGGCTCTCTAAACACACTCTTGCTACCATGAGACATAGAGATAAAGTCTGGACACGCTACCAGAAACTTACAACAAGTCTGCTCCTTAATGAATATAAAATGCTTCGAAATAAAGTAAAGAAACTCATCACCTCTGATCGATGAAACTATTTTTCTACACTCCAAAACCAAAATAAAAACAACCCTCAGAAATTCTGGAAAGGGATCTCCAGTCTCCTTCATCCTAGTACACCAGATACTCCCACCCCTGACTCAAATGCCTCTGAACTAGATCTGGCCACCCAATTTAACTCATTTTTTATCGATTCAATTGCAAAACTGACCTCTTCATTCTCCAACTCCACTATGCTCTCTAACACCCCCCACCCCCCCACTCACACTCTATGCTTCGCCACTTCTACTTCCTGTTCCCCATCTTCTAACTCCTCTACCACTTCTACTACCCAACCTTTACTCCAAGCACCTCCACCCTCCAACTCTCCCTCCCCCAACTCCACTTTCCTCTCATTCAATCCCATGTCTACATCCTCTATAAAGAAACTGCTTCTGAAATTGAAACCATGTACCAATGCCCCTGACAATATACCTTCCTACTTTCTTAGTATAGCTGCTGAAACATTTGCATATCCCATCAGCATCCTAATTAACCGTTCCCTAAAAGAATGCACAGTTCCCCAAATCTGGAAACAAGCATATATTATTCCTCTCCACAAAGGGGGCAACAATAACAACGTCAGCAACTTTCGTCCCATAGCCATCCTGTCCCCCATTTCCAAAATCCTAGAAAAATGTGTCCACCTTCAACTCCTCCCTCATCTCCTAGAAAATCACCTTATAACTCCTACACAGCATGGCTTTAGACCTAACCACAGCACAATGACAGCCCTCCTCTCCTTCCTTGAAACAGTAAATAGAGCTCGTGATTCTGGCCTAATTGTCTCTACCTTATTACTAGACCTCTCCAAAGCCTTCGATACCATCTCACATAGCCTGCTCATAACTAAACTCTCAGAACATAACCTTTCTTCCTCTTCCTTGCAATGGTTCACTAGTTACCTATCCAACTGGAAGCAAGCAGTAAAATGGAAAAAAACTACCTCCTCATTCCTTAGTACCCCCACAGGTATTCCACAAGGCTCCATTCTAGGTCCTGTTCTCTTCAACATATTTATAAATGACTTCCACAAATCAATCCCATTCTCAAACATCATCCAATATGCAGATGATTCAACTATCATCTGCTCAGCCACCTCTATCTCTACACTTCAAAAACTAATTCAAGATGCCTTTTCTACAACAGAGCAATGGATGTTAAAAAATCACCTAGCTCTTAACGCCTCCAAGATCAAGCTAATGATTTTTACTCCTTCTAAAGCTACTCATCTCAATATGAATACATTTTCAATCACTAGCTAAAATAACTCTCCCCTAGAATTGGTGTCAGAGACCAAGCTACTTGGGGTACAAATTGACAACCAACTTAAATTTACCTCTCACCTACAAAAAAATATCAAAAAAACCCACCAAAAACTTGGTATGCTTTATAGACAAAATGCCTACCTTACCTCTGCTACTAAAATAACACTCGCTTCATCCTTCCTTATCCCCTCCCTTCTCTATGGCGCCCCACTCCTAACTAATCTTCAATCCTCTCTCAAAAAACAACTTTCCTCTTGTTACAACAAAATTGCAAAATTCGCCACCAGCCACAAGTCTTCCACCCACCACTGTTTTTCCCTCCAGAAACTAAAATGGCTAGAACTTCCCAATCAACTCACTTACACTCAGCTAACTCTAGCCCACAAGCTTATTCTCAACCCCTCCCTCTGTCCTTCCCTTTCTTCTGCATTTAATATGCATCTACCCAATAGAGTATTAAGATCAAACAATCAAAACCTACTCAAAGTCCATAAACCTACATATCCCCCAGGCAAAAACCTTCTATCTTTCAACCTAGCTCGCATCTGGAACTCCCTTCCTTCACTCATCCGCACCACCTCTAATCACTCTGCTTTCAAAAAATCTCTCTATACACACCTAGCATCTCAGTGGGAATGCTCCTGCTCCAACCCTACATAACCTACTCTTCTCCTTTTCTCATCCCTCAGTGCTCTGCTTCATCTTAATATACCCAAAATTCTGTAGAAATTATTAGATAAGTCCATATATTCTCTTCTTCCACCACTTCATCATGTCACTGAACCTCCTCTTCCATTCTAGTAACTAAGTTTTCCTAACTACTCTGTATAAATGGATATTTCTGTGCTAAATAATAATTATTATGTTTTTTCTGCACAATGTATTTAGCTGTACATTTTTTGCTTTCTTTTTTTTACCTATTGTTAAACTTTGAATGTATGTGTGAATATATGTTTGTAGGTATGTAAAATGTATTTTTGGAGCTTTTCTCCCCAGGACTCCATTGAAAATGGGTTCCTTGTGGCCCAATGGACTATCCTGGTAAACCAACTGCAATAAATAAATAAATAAATAAATGTGTCTGACATCTGTCATGTAACACTGACCTCCAATTAACTGCATTTCTTTCTGTCATTCCCCCCTGTGATGTCACCTATCTCCTACTCTATTCCTTCCCCTTATGTATCTCTTACACTACTCAGAATGTGCTCATTTGCTATGTGGCAGTGGAATTCAGTATCCTAACACTCATTTACATCAGATTGCCTACTAATGCTTAATTACATGTCTTAGACTCAGCTTCCCCCCTTAGCAACCACTAAATGGTGGCCATGTTGTTTGTGGTCTGCTGATCCCTGCATTCTAAATCCATGTATTGCATAGAACCCACATTTGTGTGTTTATAACCTTCATTTTTATGTTTTATACAGTGCAGTTCATTTGCGCGGGGCTGCACTGCATTTAAACATCGGCGATCGCCGAAACAAAAAAAATATTTATTTTTCATATTTGCAT
>NW_025049930.1:0-13359 GCF_019279795.1 Protopterus annectens
AATAAATAGCATGGATAACCACACACCCATGTTTGTACCACAACAAAAGCAACATGGAATAGCCATGGTCAAAAACAATGGCTAAAACCGACTACTACTATATACCCTGCTGCAGACCACTGTCCTAATAGCAGGAACTGCCCCAGGCCTATGTCCATTGGTTCATACTAGGCTATCTGCCCTAAAAAAAGCCTTGGCCAGACTTTTGTGGCGTCTGCCCCCCCTCCTAGTTGATGGATAATATGCCCATTTTTTTGGGGCCTCTGTCAAGCAGTGATACTGAGGTTATCCCTGGGGTATACCTGCAATCTCCCATCCATTGGTCAAGATCTCACTTGAACAAAGCCAGTGAGGTGCTCAGCCCCAGATGTACCAGGATGTTGTTCCACAGCATATGGACTCTGTGGGTGATGAATCTGTCCCTCCAGCACATCCTATTAATATCTGTGTTGAGGTTTAGGTCTCCTGCCCTTGTAGTTCTGATGGATGTAGAGGTCTTGAGGTGAAGCATGTTCATAAAGTCTGGGTTGGACATATTTTTTCAGGCACAGATCACCTCTGAGCAGAAAGTAAGTGACGGAATACAGCGGGAATCCCTCCAGGGGGGCAGCAAAAGAATTATGTTTGAGCCCCTTTTTCAACTCCTGTCGAGGAATTTGTGGGCCCATCCAATCTGAGTGGGCCAGTCTATGCAATCATTGGTGTGATGAGTACAGGGCGATGACCTCCCTTGATCTAGATGTGAATCACTGCATGATGGGGTGGTTAGAAGGCTTTCCAAACTACCCTGACAATGTGGGTGTCAAGAAAAAGGTCACTGTCAACCTGGGTGCCCGGGTCCCTGATAACCTCGTTGTGCTTAGAGGATTGCCACCTAGATGGGAAGTAGTGGTAACCTTGTTCTTCCTGAAGGGTATGGCTATGCATTGTTTAGTGTTTAATGTAAGGCCATGGCCGTGGCACCAGTTATCTGTGTCTATGAGACCCTTCTGAAGGATGTCTGTGTCAGATGGGTTTCCAGCTATGCTTCCCAGTTTGCAGTCATCTTCAAACTTTGTCAGCCATAATCCTCCTGTGTTTGCTCGTACTTCTGAAAAGTAGATACTGAACAAATGTGGGCCCAGGACTGAGCCTCTTGGGACACCACTTGTAACAGCTCTGGAGTGTGAAACCCGCAACTTTGACCCTGTGTGTTCCGTCCTTAGCCAGTTTGCAACCCATGCTGTGATGTATGGGTTCACAATTAAGCTGGTGATGTTTTCAATGATACCTGAGTGGGGTATTGTTGGGAAAACCTTTGCCAGGTCAAGGTAGGCTGTGTGGCTGCCCCCTCAATGGCCTGGGTGAGTGTTTTGAAAAAGTCAACCAAGTTTAAAAGGCATGATCTGCCCTTGACAAAGCCAAACTGGATTGGATCCAATGTCTGCAAGTCCCCTATGTCTTCATTTAGAATTCCCATTATGATCCTCTCCATAGCTTAGCAGAACAGGCTTGTCAAGCTGATGGGATGGTAGTTTCTGGGGTTGGTGGAGGCACCTCCTTTGTGAAGTGGGTCCACCATTGCTGTATGCCACTCCTTGGGAACATATCCTGAGGTGAGGCTAAGATTAAACAGCTGCCCATTGAGTTCATGGAGCACACAACTGGGGACACCATCTGGTCCCATGGATAAAGTGTTTTCTGCCTTGGATTGAGCAGTTCCCACCCCAGCAGTGGAGATGTTTGGGGGGCTACAATCCTCTGGTGTACATACCCCCCCAGTTGGGGGGAGGGGGGGAGAAATCTGCACTGAACCTGTCAGTCAGTATGTTGCCAATGTCTGTAGGTGCAGTGATATCAACATTATTCTGAACTAAGTCTGAGCATATCTGGGAGTTTCCTCCCAGGTTTCAAACATAGGTAAAAAAGGCCTCATGATTGTCCCTGGAGTCCTGAGTGGGTTTACTCTCAAAACATGCCTCGGATGATTGTATGGGGGAACCCAGTGTTTTACTCACAATGAGCAGGGGTGTCTTCCCCCCTACGGATTACGCTCTATCTTGTAGTAGCTCCTTCCTTGTGTTGTACAGCTTGTTTATGGCTAGGGTCCACCAGACTGGATGCTTGCCTGTGGTACAAAGAGTCATTATTATTTGGGATTGCCTGAACCATGCAGTCCTGGAGGTGCTGGTAGAAGGCATTTCTAAGTGATACAGTGGCTTTTAAAGGTGTCTGCTGGCCTGGGGGGCCCTTTAAAGAGACCACACCAGTCCTCAGAAATGTGAAGTCGGCATTTGAGAAGGTCTTCACCCTTTCATTTCCCATCTTTTGGGTGGGATGTGGACTCCCACTGAGAATAGTCCATGATCTGATCTCAGCAATGATGGGTATATGTCTGGTGTTGAACAGTCTGACCCCATCTTTGTGATGATGTGTTCTAGTATGTTGCCTCCACTTCAGGGGATTGGGACCAGTTGTTCCATGGCATTTCAGTGTATGAACTCTTGGAACCTTTGTGTTAGAGTGTTGTGGCATGCTTAGTGATCCCAGTCTATATGTGGATAGTTGGAATCACCCAGTAGGATGGTGTTGGAGATACATTTATCCCCTTCAGTGTTTGCAGGATAGCTGTGTGAGGTACCTGAGTTTGAGGGGTGGCATGTAACATGCTACAAACAGGAGAGCAGGCTTGCTTACCGTCACTGGCACCTGGGTGGTCTCTGATGCAGCGTGGGTTGCCACCAACCATGAGGTGAGGGTGTCCTTGATGAATATGGACACCCACCATCCTTCTTGGTGTTGTCGGGATGCTGGTCCCGGAATGCATGATATGAGGTAACACCCGATAGTGCCGGGGTGCTGTCAGAAGCTGTGAACCAGGTTTCAGGCACAGAAAAATCAATGTGCTACATACTGAGAAGGGCATGGGTGTGTTTGAAGTTGAGACCTTGGGCATTGAGCAGCATTATCCTTAGTGTCTTTCCTTTACTGTGTTCTAGGGTGGTAGGTGTAGAATCTGAATCTTGCATAAAAAAGGCACAATGGGGGTGGCAAGAGCATCATCTGAAACCAAGGGGTGACAGGTGCAAGCCTCCCTTGCAAATCACCGTGGCCTGTCCAGCATGTCATCCCAGGCAGACAGACATTGGAACCCTTAGAATGACACCATAGTCTAAGCAAAATACTACAGCTGATCATCTTGTCTCTGTTTATGTGGCATCATACTTGGTGAAGGTAGGATACTCCAAGGTCAGGGTCATACCCCCGGGCCCACATAATCAGAGGGATCCTCTATGTCTCTTTCCATGTAGTCCAGGGAGGTACATCTCAGGTCGTTCACACCAGCATGGATTATGACTGGGTCAGACCTGTACTTGCAGTTTAGTGACCTGAGTGCTTGCATTATGTGGTGGATTCCAGTGCCCGATAGGCAGCTTACTGTGACCTCCTCTGTACCTGATCTGGTGAGTGGGACATCAGTGTGTCTGACTATGGAGTCACCTATGACAAGTGTCTCTCATTGTGTTTGGCCTTAAGGGGTGTGACTTTTTCACACCAACTCTGTGGTCAATGTGTTGCATGTGCTGTGCCCTGTGGAGGCAGTTGTGTGAGTGTCTGCTGTGGTGGCCACCGCCATTCTGGTAGACTTCTGATCAGAGCCTCCGAGAGGGCTCTGTGTGTCTATGTGTATGATCTTAAGGGGACAGTGCCATGTGAGACTGGATTAAAGATGTGTGTGGGTTTCCTTCACCCCCTCTCTGGTCTTGCTAGTCCTATGTTGAGAGAGCTCAGCCTCCACTTTGGCTATATAGTTGCATCTCTCACATGTATGTGTGTTTTATGGCAGAAGGAGAGGTTGTCAGTGTACATGAGGCAATTGTAACAGTGCCTCAATATTCCCAGGTTCACCAGCTGAGCAGGAGAGGACACTAGCAACTGATCCCTAGACATGCTAGAAGGAATAGACAAAACAATGTTGGAATACAGGAGATATCAAGCCCCCAAGCCACATCATACTGTTTGATTGAAAAACAACACCGGTTTTCATAGTGTCATAGTGTACTACTAGGCTATCTGCCCTAGTGCATGTATAAGCCTAGCCATAGTGATGTGGCTATTTCCACCCTTATAGTGGTAATAAGTGTACATAATAGATTCTGAATATTGTGCCTCTGACTTAGTACTGACACATTATGACCCCATAATTGAATAACATGACTGTGTCTCTGTCTAGTCTGTGCCTCCGTCTCATATGCAGTTGTCCAGATGTCTCCTGAAGAGAGTCAGTGAGGGACTCTGTCAAACATGAACTGGGATACTCTGCTAGAGTGTGAGATGCCTCTGAGTTATGACTCTGTCCCTCCAGCATGTCCTATACATGTATGTGCTGAGGTTCAAATACTCAGCTCTCATGGCTCTGGTGGATTTGGATTGCTTGCAGTGGAGTATGTCCACCAAATCCTGATTGGACATGGTCTTGTATGTCAGGCATAGGTCACCTGTAATTTGCGGTATGACACTGAACAAAGCTGGACTTCCTCTATTCTGGAAGCATATGACATGTGTTGAAGAACCCTGATCTTCATGGTAGGTACTTTTTGCAAAGGTGCAAAAGGCAGGATCTGCCCTGTAAAAAGCTGAACTAGGTGGGAACAAGGGCCCGGGTCATTAATGTGTCTGTGTAAGAGCTCCATGACTCCTCCCATATCTTTGCAGACAAGGCTGGTTAAGCCTGTGTGGTGGTAGTTGCCATGGTCTGTGGAGGCATCCCCCTTCTGGAGTGGGACCACTGTTGCCGTATGCCAGTGTTCAGGTACATATCCTGTAGCAAGACTAAGGTTAAATAGCAGCTGTATATATGGGTCCACCCTTTTGGAGTTCACATAGCATGCAACTGGAGATACCAGCAGGTCCCATGGATGCTGTGTACTTGTCTTTGCTGAGTGTGGCTCTCACATGGACATCCAAGATGACAGTGAGGTTACATACAGCAGTGATAACTATCTTGTTTTGGGGGTGAGGGGGGGGAAAACGCACTGAAGCTGTCCGGAATGTTGCCAATATCTGTCAGGTCACTGGAATATATGTTTTTGTGTACCAACTCTGAGCATATCCGAGGGTTCACAACCAGGTGTCTGACATAACTGAAGAAAGCAGTGTGGTTACCTTCATTGTCTTTGGTGATTTATGTCCCCAAGTTGACCTTGCATGTCTTTATGAGATAATTGTTTTTCTAATGCTGATCACAGCTGTCTTCCCTTTTGGAGATGTAGCTCTGTCTTGCATTAGTAACCCTCATCTGTCATACAGTTTGTTTATGGCTGGGGTCCACCAGACAGGACACTTTCCCCTTTGTGGAGAGGGTCCTGTTTTCAGTTGTGATTGTATGGTCCATGCTGTCTGACATCTAGCTAAGGGGGGGTCATTCTGGTTCTGCAGTTATCTTTCATCAGCATTAGAAATGACCACAACAGCCCCTGTGGGGTGTACCTCATGCACACATCCAGCACCTGTAAAGTCCACAACAGTACCTCACCAGGAGTATGACAGAGCTGGAACACATGTAATGTGTAGTCTGATTAAACAGAGTGCAGCTCCACACACTGCCATGCTGTCCACCCAGATGCAAGCTGTGCCTGATGTAGAAAGCCATGTCCAAGCTGGAATCAATGCACATGCTGCACCTTGTACAAGCTGAATGGGGGGGCTATGCACATGAGGGACCTGAACCCCAGCACTGAAAAAAGGCCCTGCCATTACCCAAAAACCAAAAACCCCCCCCACACATGAGTAAACTCCCAAACAGGTTGTCCATAGAGACACTGGTTGAGCCCCCCAACAGGAAACCTAATGAGTGGAGGGGAGATGGGAGGTGTGCCCTGGGTAACGATGTTATGACACAGGTAGACAGAGGCCCAGTATACTAAACAAGACATATGACATGTCAACTACGCACAATGTGTTGATGGACAAACACATTCTCCGACTAGCATTAGGTCAAGATACCTCTTGAACACAGCCAGCAAGGTCCCCCCAAATGGACCAGGATTGTATTCCACAGCATGGGGAGTCCCCAGTGATAACTCCATCCCTCCAACATGTCCAACATACATCCCTGCTGGTATAAGTCACCTGCACTAGTGGTTCAGGTGGATCTTCTGAGTCTGAGGTGGAGCATGCCCATTAATCTCTGTTTGGACATGGCCTCGCATGTCAGGCACATGTCACCTCTAAGAGCAGTAGTGAATAGAGGGGAGTGTCTCAATCTGGCAGCATATGACAGCTGTTGGGGTTCCTTGATCTTTAGGTGGGGACAGTCAGGGTGTCTCCAATTGCTGCAGATGTTGTGTGAGATACAGCCAGAATAGGGCGACTTTATCACCCCGATAAGTGGAGTACAGGGGAACAATGACCCCAACTGGATGTGAATCCCAGCCTGATCAGGTGGGCAATGTAGAAGGTCTTCCTAGCCACTTTAGCAATGTGAGTCTCAGAAGAATGGCGACTGTTAACCTGGGTCCCCAGGTCCATGATAACCTCCTCTGTGCTTAGAGGATTGCCACCTATATGGTAGCTTGGGGTCACCTTGCTTTTCCTGAAGGGTATGTCTACACATGTTGTCCACTCTGACTTCAGGCCATGGCCCTGGCACCAGCTATCAGTTACTGTGAGTCCCTTCTGAAGGATATCTGTGTGTGATGCACTGTCCACTATGGTGCCCAGTGTGCAGTCATCTGCTAACATTGTCATCCAAAGTCCTCCCATGTTGGCCTGTACTTCTGGGAAGTACATGACAAACAATGGTGGCCAAGGACTGAGCCCTGTGTGACACCACCTGTGACCAGCCTGGAGTCTAACATAGTGCCAGCAACTCTAACCCTGTGGGTCCCGTCCTTAAGCCAGTTTGCAACCCATCTTGTGACATATGGGTTTACATTTCAGTTGTTAGGGTTTTCCACAATACCTGAGTGGGGTATTGTGTTTGCAAGGCCAAGGTAGGCTGTATGGACTGCCTTTCCCCAACAATGGCCTAAGTGACCAATTTGAAGATGTCAACCCAGTACAAAAGGCATAATCTGCCCAAGCCAAAATGGGATGGGTACAATGTCTGCATGTCCCCTATATCTTTGTTTATGAGCTCAATTATGATCCTCTCCATAGATTTGCAGACTACACTTGTTAAGCTTATGGGGCAGCAATTAACAGGGTCTGTAGAGGCACTGCCTTTGTGCAGATGTGCACAACTGGACCCTAACCAGGCTGTTGTGCACACTATGGAAATGTAAAGCAGTGATAGGACTAAAGCCCAGGATACTGACCACCACAGTGAAAGTACTGAAACACTACACTAGACAGTGCTACAGTGTTAGGTCAGTATGAACGGATGTTGACAATTGTGTGCAAAGTATCCCATGCAAAACCTGCAGGCACAGTATACTCCCTGTTTTGTTCACACAAAAGCATTCGGACAGTAACTACACAACATGGCACAGAACACACAACCATAAACTTCAGGTATTTGTTGAAGGTCACACTCATCCACAAATGTGATGGGCTGCAGAGTTCAACATATGTAAAGCCCACACTGGGCATGCTCACCCCTTAGATAAATGAGACATCTTTCACACAACATGCCAGGAAGGCTGAACTGGGCATGCTCACCCCTTGGTCCAAATGTTCCCCCTAGCAAATGTGAAAACACACCAGAGGATGCTCATCCCCTTTCTAGACACTGATCATGTAAGCCCCCTATAAGTATATTGGAGAAAAGGATTCTCTCAGTAACCCAAAAGGGGGTGCTAATGCGTCCGTCTCTAGTGTCATTAAAAGGGGGGTTTGAATCCAGCAGGTGGCAAGTGTGTGGGGGGTGTGTGTATGAAAGAACATCCCTTTGGCAACTGGGAAAACACACCACAGGATGATCATTCCACTTTCTAAACTCTGATGATGTCAGCACCCTATAAGTATATCAGGGGAAAAGAAATTCCCCAGTAATGCGAATAGCGTGCTGTGCTAATGCATCCGTCTCTAGTGTCATAACATAGGTAGGGGTTTGAATCCAACAGGTGGCAAGTGTGTGTAAAGGGGGGTAAGTGTGTATGAAAGAAACATCCCTTTTGGCAACTGGGAAAACACACCACAGGATGATCATTCCACTTTCTAGACTCTGATGATGTCAGCACCCTATAAGTATATTGGAGAAAAGGATTCTCTCAAAATAATAGGCGGGCAACGCTGTCTCTAGTGTCATAACATAGTTAGGTAGGGGTTTGAATCCCAGGTGGCAAGTGTGGGGGAAGGGGAAAGTGTGTATGAAAGAAACATCCCTTTGGCAACTGGGAAAACACCCACAGGATGATCATTCCACTTTCTAGACTCTGATGATGTCAGCACCCTATAAGTATATTAGAGAAAAGTTCTCTGTAATCGTCCCCATGCTAATCGTTCTGTATTTCATAACCTAGTTAGGTAGGGGTTTGAATCCCGCAGGTGGCAAGTGTGTGTGAAGGGGGGTAAGTGTGTATGAAAGAAACATCCCTTTTGGCAACTGGGAAAACACACCACAGGATGATCACTCCACTTTCTAGACTCTGATGATGTCAGCACCCTATAAGTTTTCAGGGAAAAGAAATTCCCCAGTAATGCGAATAGCGGCGCTAATGCGTTCATAGTGTCTTAACTAAAGTAGGGGTTTGAATCCAGCAGGGGGGTGTGGGGAAGGGGGGTAAGTGTGTATGATTGGTATACCCCTTTTTGGCAACTGTGAAAACCCCTACAGGATGCACATACCCCTTACTAAACGCTATCACAATTATGTATGGTTTTTGATTACAGACATGCCATGTGTGTTGTGCACACTCAGAATGACCATGTGGGGGTTGCCCCTCACAATAATGCATGACATTGATTACACGGTTTTGGCAATGAACACATGCTGTATGTGTGTGCCAAATACACATATGTACCTGTGACTTTCAATAGTTACCATGTGTGATGCCTGCCACATGTGAATACATGGTATTTGCACAGGGTAACATTATGACCGTGGTCTTCTGTGCAGATGCTGCATGTGGGATGTGTATATACAGTGTGAGATGTAGATGCTATCAGCCTAGTAGTGATGGTCTGGGGCATAAAGTCTACATGTTGTTAATGTACAGGAGCTGCATGTTCTCACCTGTTGTGGGAGTGGTAAGACAGTATTCCATAGCAATGCAGTGACTGCATGCTAAGAACCATTCAGCTAGGGTGTTGTAGCTACACTTATTCATTAATTTGTCGGAATCCCTGGTGAGGGTCTGATGCCAACCAAGGTCAGGGGTCTACCAGCCTGTGTCACTTGCTCAGTGATCCCTTCCATGTTCCCTATCATGTATCCCAGTGAGCGACATCCCACATCAGCTGTGGTGGCATGGACAATGACTGAGTCATGTGTCCATGCATCTGACTGACTTGTATGTTGTTGTTACAGTTTGGCCATGTGTTTCCATCTCGTACATGTGATGTACATCAATGGGTAGGGGATAGGGTTGACTGTGTACATGTGGCAGCTGTGACATTACTCATGACAAAATATTCCACAAGTGTACCATAGGGGTCACTGACAACTGACCTTTCCACATGCTGCCGGGGTATTGAGATTACATTGGTCATTGACAGCAGATGGGGCCAATGGTGAAAAAGACATAGGTCCATAGGTTGTACAGGGATATCTGCCCAGGGCATGTATCCACCTAGCCAGAATGGGGCCTTTCAACATGCATTGTGAATCTGTCTTGCTATGCCCTTTTCCAAGGCTAGTATACTGTGCCTCTATCCCACAGTGACACATGAGTGATACCCAGGGTAACCCTACAATGTCACATCCAGTCTTTAAATTGCTCTTGAAGATAGTCACTGAGTCAGTCTGCCTAACCTCTATTGGGATAATAATCAGGAATAAAGGGGAGCCTCTGAGTTGTGAATGTGCCCTCCACCATGTCCTATGTATATCACTCCTGAGGTTCAAGTATTTCCAGCGTGTATCCTGGTGGGATCTGGATATTCTGAGATGCAGCATGGCCATTACGTGAGGGTATGACCTGGCCTTCTATGTCAGGCACAGATTGCCTATGAAGAGGCAGTATGTCACTGAGTAGAGCTGCTGCTACTTTACCCAGTCACTCCGTGGCATCTGTTTGCGCACTTTGACCCCCTTGTTGAGGTACATATGGGTAGCCCCAGTTGCTGCAGGTGTCTGGTAAGGTGCATGCCGACAGGTTCATCATAGTCAATTATGGGCATGATGAGGGATGAGTAAAGGGGGCACAATGTCCTCCCCTGGCCTACATGTGGATCCCATGATGATGTGGCCCATATCACATGCTTACCTAACCACTTTGTCCATGTTGTTGTCAAATGGTAGAATGCTATCACCCTGCACCCCAAAGGGCCATAATTCCTTGGTCTGCACTTACTGGATTAACACATATGTGGTACATTGTGGTCACTTAGTGTTTGACAAAGGGGGTGACTCTAACCTTTCTGTCATTCACGTTGAGGCCATGGCTGTGGCACAAGTCGTGTGTTTGCAAGAGTCCCATTTGGAGGATGCGTGTGTTAGCTGTTGAGTTGATTATGGTGTTCGGTCTGCAGTCACCTGCGACTTGCTGAGCCACAGTACTTCCGATGGCCTGTACCTATGACAAATATATAATGAACATGACAGCTCCTAGGGCTGTGCCTTTTGGGACACCACTTGTACCAGGTTGGAGGCTGACATGGCTCCAGCAATTCTACCATGTGTGTTCTGCCCTTGAGCCACTGTGCAATACCCATAGTGACATAGGGGTTGTTATGTACACTGGTGAGCTTCCCTAGAATGCACAAGTGGGGTATTGTATCCAAGGCTTATGCAAGGTCCAGGTAGGCTGTGTGGACCTCCTACCCCTTGACAGTGGCCTTGGTGACTGTTTCAAACAAAGCAAACAGGTTTGATAGGCAGGATTTGCCATTGACAAAGCCAAACTGTGTATGGTGACATGTCTGTAGGTCCACAATATCTAGATATGTGAGGTTCATGATGATCCTTGCCATAGCTTTGCAGACAAAGCTAGTCAGACATATGGGGCGAGTAGTGTCCAGGATCCGTGACAGCACCACCTGCATGTTGAGGGACCACTGTTGCTGTATGCCACTCTCTGGCCACATATCGTGTATTAAGGCTGGGATTGAACAGTGGTGTTATGTCTGGGTGTAGCTCTTCTTGTGGTTCATGTAGGACACAGCCTGGGACACTGTCTGGTCCCATTGATGCAGTGTTTATTGCTTTGGGAAGGGCATCTCTTACCTGAGCATCTGTGATGTCAGGGGGGGAAGCACTGTGATGCGAGACATATGTTCGCTTTTGGTGTGGTGGGGAGAGAAGGCAGCATTGAACCTGTCCACTAGGATGATGGCAATGTCTGTGTGTTTTATATTTTGTGTGACATATTGTATTACCTCTGAGCATATCTGGGTAGTACCACTCAGGTTACTAACATAACTACAGGCAGCCTTGTGATTATCCTCAGTGGCTTGTGGAATCCTCTCTCAAAGATGGCCTTAGACAATCATATGGGTGCCTGTAGTTGTCATCCAATACTCATCAGTGGTGCCTTCACATTTTGGGAGGTTGTTGTATCATGAAGTGGCGCCATCCTTCTATTGTATAGTGTGTTTATGGCTGGTGTCCGCCCAGGACATCTGCCTTTGGAGAATTGGGTCATGCTTTCATATGTGGCTTCATGATCCATGCATTCCTGAATGTGTCCACAGAATGACTCTATACAGGTATCTGCAGTCTGGTCCATATTTTCAACAGGCCTTGGGCCTTTGAAGGTTTCCACATCCCAAAGACTCTATGCTGTGGAACAAAATCACGGGATATGTGAGGCAGAGCACCTCTGGCCTTGTTCAAGAGAAATCTTGACCAATGGAGGGGAGATCGCAGATATACCCCAGGGATTACCTCCGTGTCACTGCTCGACAGAGGCACAGCAAAATAATGGGTATGGTTCCCCATACTAAAGGGGGGCGTAAGCCACAAACGATGGGCTAGGCTTGTAAATGCCCTCAGACAGATAGCCTAGTATGAACCTATGAACATGTGTTTCTATAGTACATCTGCCATATGTTGCATTTTGTGTGTTGTGGGGGGTGCACAGGTAATGGCCAGATACTTCTGCACAGGTGACACGCCCGACACATTCTGGGTGTTCATCCACATACTGGATGTGCTGCCATCCAACCCTGTGATGTGGACACACATTACTCAGCCTGGATATACATATCTGAACAACACCACAAGCACAGTACACTACCTTGCTATGTATGCATGTTATTACACAGTTATTCAGTAGTTATGACAGTGATGCTATCCATGCAGCCCACTGGGCCAGTGGAAGCCACAACCACACCGCCAGCACCTTTGCATATGCTTACCACAGACATCCCACATACTGTATGTACTGTGCACACAGTTATCTAACCCAGAACAACTGCACACCACTTATTAATCCTGTCCAGTGGACTACAGATACAGGCATATTGTATAACAATAGTAGGAGGCTACTGCAGCACAGGGCAGATTCACATGATGGGAAGGCATCTGTTGTCTGCAGTGTTAAGATGCTTCACATTCACCAAATGCACAGATATTGCCAACATTGTTGCAGACAGTTTAGGTGCAGGTACCCCCATTGTCCCAAAAACGTGTTATTAGTTATCCCAGATGACTGTAACCTCCCTATCCTCTCACATGTCCAGGTGAGAGCCACCCTCATCATTGCAGAACACATATCATCACTGTTACAAATGGTATCCCTGGATGTGTGCTACATTCACCCCTGGAGGACATAGCACCACATGACAGACTGATATTAATCCCTGGCCATACTACAGGATATGTACCTGAACAGTGCCATACATACACAGTGGTCCCACACCAATGAGGAGGAACCTCTACTGACCCTGGGAACTACTGCATCATATGCACAACTGGCCTTGTGTTCTAAGCTATGGAAGTGTTAGTTATGGCCCACATGTACAACAATATTACATATGTTTATATTTCATGACTATGTACACACAACCTATCTCATGGACATACCTATAGATAGTGAACTATGATAAATTTGGAGGTGTCACAGTATACACAGGATTAACCTGCTACTTTGCATTACCCCTTTTTGTTTGGGGGCAAGCTGGTTTTTGGTGTGTCACTTTTTTTGGTTTTTTTCTTTTCTTTTTAAGGGGTTTGGCTTTCTGCTGCTGGCCTTTTTCCCCGCCCTTTGGGGTTTTTTTTGGGGGTTTTTCTGGCTGTCTTTATTTTCTTTTGGGGTTTTGTTCCTCTCTCTTTTT
>NW_025049931.1:0-14344 GCF_019279795.1 Protopterus annectens
CAGTGTGCCCATCGGTTTGGCCACTGACATGGGAACTGTGCCTGCCAGGGGTTCCACTGGCACTACCAGGTAGAAGGCTAGATATGGTAGTCTCCCCTGATGATGACAATTGTCCTCTGGATCCACGTCCCTGTTGGGACCAGCCAGGACCATGTGCACATGACCTGCTGCATTGTGGTGTGGACAGCACCCCTCTGCAGTGCTAGTGCTGGTACTGCCACTACAGGAGCAGCTGTGAGTTGTCGCACATGCATGTAGACCTCCACCTGTTGGTGTTGTTGACCTAAGTCCATGTGGCTGACACCCTACTCCCACCACATGCTCTAACACACCCAACCATCTATTCACAACCTCTGCAAAATAAATGTGGGCACCTGCAAGATCACAGATGTTGTCAAGTAGAGCAGAATGAATAGCCCTCTGGAGCCTCAGACTCTGTCTGGTATAACGTTCCATACATGCCTTTGCCTCCATGATGGCCCAAAACATGCATCTGGTCACACCTGCTGTGGGACATCTGCCAGGGGCATGATGGCCAGCAGCCCTCTTATGAGTACCCCTGTACATCTGCCTGTGTGGTACCTTGCCAGTCATCCCACTATGGCTACTGTGTACAGACACATTTGCCATAGTTCCCACACTGTCCTGTCCCATGCAACCACCCACCAACTGTCCCTCATCTATGGCCACTGGTGATGGGGTATGTATGGGCATTGTGACTGTGTGCGGGGATGGGGTGGATAAAAGTAGGATGTTAACCGATGGCACAGCTTCAGCCCCGACAATCCTGCCTGTCTCTCACCATACCTATTATCATTGTCAGAGTCTGTATGGACACTAACATCAGTTTGCCTGCAAGAGGGACCCTGACCCGCCTCGCCACCTGTGAGGGGAAAACAAAAAATGTAATTTAAGACCTGTATGTTATTGCTTACCTCTACACTTGCACACACACACACACACACACACACACACACACACACACACACACACACACACACACATACACACACACTTACTGGTGAGGTGGCACAAAGATATTATACAGACCTCTCATTACCCAACAGTCAACATGCATGACATATGGCACTCAACAGCATGCACTGCAGCCATACCCAATCCCTGTTACCAACATTATACATCACTGTGATGCATGAGTTGTGTAAGTAGGTGATGCCCCTTCCCCTGGAACACACTGCACCCATGTACACAGTATTGCTGTGCACCTGTTCAGCACCCTGCCATGTACTGTGCACCACACCTTACCAGTGTACACACCATTGCTGAATGTGTATATGTGTGGCAGTTTTGTTGCTCAAAGCCCCTATGTGTTTGTCTAACACATACCTGGGATGATATGAGGACTGATGTCAATAGTTAATGCCTGACCTCTGATTTGCAGATCTCATCAGCAGTGCATGTATTAGCAATAAAACCCGATTAGACTGACAACCTTCAAAGCTTAATGTGGATATGAGGAGTGTACACACCCTTGTTGACATGCCAGCCTCTTCCATGATATGCAGTGGGGCCACAATACTGCATATGTTAACATTACACACACCTGATATGTGACATATGACCTGTGCAATCAAATGCAGTATCAAACAAATGTGTTAGTTGTGCAGATGCTGAATGAGATGCATACAATATGTGGGTTGCATAAATGTGCACTCCCTGAACACAATGGTTTGTTGCAGCACCTGTTAAGCGAACTACAGCAGTCACTATTCCTGGAAGGGGTATACTAGCATGGCCCATCTTCACTTGCCATTATTTGGTCACTCCGCCCTAGAAATGTCCCCAAACTCTGCCGGATTGCAAGGTCAGCTCATGTGCACAGCCCTTGGAGGTCACACAGTGCCTTCACAATTGCTGTGGAGTCAGAGGTATGTCTGGCACAATTCATAACATTGACTGTGTTCAGATACAGCCATTCCTAGTGAGCTTTGGATGTAGGCTTCAGTTCACTGTTGTGTTTTAGGATGACACCCCTCCCCATCCTCAGCCTTATTCAAGATGCTTGACAACTATGGGCCACACATGAGTGTTATTTTGCAGTGTTCCAAATTCAGAACACCATGTCTACTGGCCTAGTTCCTGCTAATGAACAGCAAACCTAAAGGTGTACACTGGCACCAGCAAGGTAAAGATGGGGATGGTGGGCCTGAGGTGGAGTGAGGTGTTGCTTGTGCACCACATGTATCTTTATTAATACTGTCTGTAGGTTTCAGCCTTGGTCTCAGTACACCATTACACATTGCAACATATACCTTTGGGAGACTTGATGTTATGCATATGCTACCTGCAGAGAGCACTGGAAGACGTTTCCTGTGGAACAACTCTTCCATATGATTAACCTAACACATAGGCCACACTTATGCAGATTCCAGGAGTTTGTCAAAACAGTTACTGCACAGGCAGTACTTGCTAGACATTCCTGCAAGTCCCTCAGTGTTGCTGCATGTTTTGGGGCAGTCTCCATGACCAATTTACAACATATGTTGTCATCTGTCTTGGATGGTCATCTGTTTATTTTCTACATTAATGTTGTCCCATACTTCATACACACATACGTGACTGTCTGCACTGTTTGCCATGATATATGCAATGGTAAGGTAAGGCTACTTCTCCCACTCCTGAGTGCAACCTTTCAGATATGGGATCCATTCCATGGTGTGTAAGATGTGTGCAAGCCATGGCTGCCTCTGTTGCAGGTGAGTGGGCAAATGTCATGGACATACTTCTTGCACAGCTGACCATTACTTGGTGTGACATTGAGGCCCTGTACTTGATGGAAGGTGCGTACTCAAGAAGAGTGAATGCTGTCAGTACCTCACAAGCTGCTTCCACAATATGTTATTTGGAGTGTGTGCACACATATGCTTCCAGTGTTTGTTAAGGTATGTATTCCCCATATTTGTTGTCCTAACATAGCATTCCATATTACACATTCATTGCTCATGTTAGGATCACATTACAGGTTGCAAAAGGTATGGAATGTGGTATTGTGATTTGCTATTGTTTAGAGCAGGAACAGTTGTCATTGTAATAGTGGTGTATACACTGTTGTATCCACTGTATAAGGGTAATCTTTCAGACATGCCCCTACCGTAGGCCATTTATCCCACCATTATGTTTATCTCTGTCCACATATCTTGCACTGACAGGTTGTTATGTTTATTGCAGGACTCTTACATACCCTTCAGATATGCCACCATAGTGATCACTGTGATGCAGTGCAGTTAACAGCAACAATAAGTGAACATGTACAGCATGCATTATGGGTAGGTGTGTTAAATGTGTGCAATGCAAATACCATGGCCATAACATGGCTGTTGTATTCACAAACCTGAACAAAACAACTCCATACTCACCAGCTATAGGCTGCTGCCCCAGTTCTACACCAGAGGGACTTACATATTTGTTTGAGAGACGTAATGTCAGTAGCCACACCTGTGGCATTGGTACAGAGTGAGAGCATCATTTCAGTACATAAACAGTGCAAACCCACAATACTAGACATTATGCACATCTGTTCATTACTACACTGCAGCAACAGACTATTTTATCTGACATATGCATGAACATACTTTACACATGCAGATGGAAAAGCAACAGTGGTCTACTAATGTGCCCTGGTGCCTTACCTGGATGCTCCTCATCCATTGTGTGGGTGGCAGACACCTCCATAATGCTATCTTCAGGTTGCTGGCTTGGCTGGTGGTTGCGTGCACCAAGGCTGATGAGGAGCTTCTCAGCATGTGTCAGTGGGTGCTGGATGGCATGACCCCAACCTGTGGCTAGCTGGTCCCTCCTAATGGCAGTAGCATGCTGACTGGCGTGGCAGATCAGATCAGTGCACCGATGCCGCACCTGCTCATAACTACGGTTATGCAGGCCATCGTTTACCCTGTGGATGAGCTCGTTCCACAGGATGGTCCTCTCCTGTAGATTATGGGCTCTGCGCCCAAATAGGATGCCATGATATAGTATGACAAAGTGTAAGATGACATCATTTTCTTGGGGTGTATATACATGGAGCCATTCCCGTGACATTGTACCTGGAAGACATAAACAGGAAAAAAAATCAGAGGACTTTATACTGCAAGGACATATAAGTTGTTAAATGGCATCTCTCTCTCTCTCTCCCCACCATATCTGCAACAATAATCTAAATACACAAATCAATGGGTATGTTTACACCAAACCTACTGTTGGGACATATGTCCTAGTAAACATAAAAGCCAGAAGAAGTAGCTGGATTGAACCCACTCAAAGTAATGCAGGCTGCAAATCACCCCGCAGTTGTAGAATGCAGAATCAACTTTATTAACTTCAGAACATAAAAATCCAAGGATGAGGACTTTTGTCCAGAAAGATCTAGACTTCATCAGACAATGTATCCCACATAGTTACTTCCCTTTTATACAATTCAAACAGGACGTTCCACCCGGTTATGAATTAATCAATTATGTCATTAAAAGCACAATATTTACAGTCACTGAATTTAAAAAGCAGAGAAAATATACAAACTAAAAAAGTTTATGGAACACACCACCCTAAAAACACATAATTATAAGCACTGCTTCATAAAATGACAATGTACAATAAATATTTAAATATGTTAAAACAATAAATATGTGTAATAAAATACTAAAAACTAGATATGGTAAAAAATGTTAAGAGAAATAAATACACATTAACATATTGACATAAAAAATACTGAACATGTGAATTATTTAAAATGTTAAAATACATAATGGAGAAATATATTTTTTATCTTTCCAGTGCCTTCAGTTTTAAAATTGGGCTAATGAAAATATGTTCATTCAGGCCTGGCCAGTTCTCAGCATTCAAACATAATTGCCAGTATAATTCTCTTTTCTCAAGTAGTAGTGACCATGCACCACCCCTCATGTTAGTACAGATATTATCTATAATAAAAAATTGTAACTTATGGTCATTGTACTCCAAAACATATTTGCTAAGAGAATTAGTTTATTTTTTATTCCTTATGTCATATAGGTGTTTGTATATGCGATTTTTTAACTTTCTATCACTCTTGCCTATGTAAAAGCAAGAACAGATTGTACACATGGCACAGTAAATCACTTTCTCAGAGTTACAATTGTAATTCTAATTGATTCTGATTTCGATAGTACTGATGTCAAAAATATTGCCTTCTTTTATGTAACTGCAATAATTACATCTGCCACATTTGTTCATAGAACCTGACCTGTGGTTTGAGTAAGAGTTACTGCTCTGAAATATGTTTTTCATATTTTTGCCTTTCCTATACACCATAATAGGTTGCGGTCCTATTAATGGTCTGATGTTCTTATCATGTCTCAAAATAGACCAGTTTTTTTGTTAAGATGTTTCTTAGTATGTAACTATCTTGAGTGAATACAGTGATGAAATAAGTCTTATAATCATTCTTACTTGCAACAATGTTAGTTTCTTGATTACTGGAGGAAGGACTACTGTCATTCATATTACAAGACAGGAAAGGTACATAAAACCCACGCTCTCTCTTGTTAACCACCACAGTCATTATATCACTAATGAACTTACAAGGATAGCCTCTTTTTTGAAACATATTTTTCAAGTTGTCACATTCATCTAAAAATTCATCAATACCAGATACCATACGAGCTGCACGCACACACTGCCCCTTAACTATTGCTTTCTTTTGTTTGACTGCATAAGTGAGTTTGAATACGTGCTTTACCTAAAGATTTTTGAAACAAGCATATTATTTTCATAATCCTTTTCCAGTAAGATGTCTAAAAAGGAAATTTTGTCAAGGTCTCTGGTATAGGTGAACTTTAGAAATTCTGTCAAGGTCTCTGGTATAGGTGAACTTTAGAAATTCTGTGGTGATTCCAATATAGTTTATAAAAATCATCAATAGCACCAACAGGTCCATCCCACAGAACAAACATATCATCCAAAAACCTGATGTAAAATTTGATGTGCTCAAAGTAACATGAAATAAAAAAGAAATTTCTTCTCCCATTGCCTAACTACAATATTTGCATATAGACCACCACATGCAGACCCCATACCCACCCCTTCTTGTTGTAAGTAAATTTCTTTGTTAAATAAAATGAACTTGTTTTGAAGGACAATTGCCATCAGTTGTGAAAAGACCAAGACGTGGAAGTGTGAGATATCTTTTTCATATTAGAAATCTATAAACCACTCCAAACCAACTGTGTGAGGTATGATTGAATAAAGGTCCTTAATATCGATAGTAATAAAAACAAAAGTGTCCTTGAAAGTTATCTCATCTATAGCTTGTAAGAAACTCCATGAATCCTTGCAGATATGTGTCTCACCCAATATGTATTCTTTTAACTTGTTGTCTAGATATCTTGCAAGGGGGTGGGTAATGGACCCCTTGGAGTCTACAATGGGTCACATGGGTGGTTGGCTAAGTTTTATGCAATTTTGGCAGCCCAAACATAACTTATATTTTAGGGTATGGAATAGAGAGAAAATTAAGCACATCAATAGAAATTGAACCCTCTATAAATAAATCCTGGAGTTCATTCCTTATATGTTGGTAAGAAGTGCTCAATTAATTAATGGATGATTTTAAATATGCTTTTCCTTCTAGAATACAAAACATTTTCTTGTTATAATCCTCCTTTAGATAATAATGTCTTCATGTTCAATGAGCAATATTTTATACAAGAGGTTGGCGTGGCTATGGGCGCCAATAGCTATGCTAACTTTTCTTTGTTACAATGGGAGATGAATTTTGTTCTATCTGGTAATATCTTCAGTGGCTCGATAAAGTCGTACAAGAGATTTGTTGATGATATTTTTTTTCTTGTGGCATGGTACCGAACATGATTTAACTAAATTATTGTGCTACCTTAATAATGCGACAGACTTCCTTAAGTTTACTGCTTGCCGGACCAATAATGTGGTATACTTTTGTTTTTGCACAGAGTGTTATGCCTTCTACATAGGGAAGGCAGATAAGCCTTCAAACATAGGGTACTGGAACATCTTAGAGATATCAGGAATGTGAAAGAAAATAATGCATTAGCCATGCATATAAGTAGAGAAGGCCCTGCCCATAAGTTTAAGTTTTTTATCTTGGAAATTGTGTCAGAGAGTAAGAGGGGGAGAGATCTTAAGAACAGCACAGAGGCGATTGAACAAAAATGGATCATTCAGTTACAAGCTGATAGACCTCCAGGCTTAAATAGTATGGTGTCCTTAAAACCTTTTTTAAGGACCAGATCTTTCAAATATTAAGTTTTATTTGTTCTATGTATATTTTATATGCATACATATATCTTTTACAACGTTTTAATGACTTTTCCATTTTAATATTAGGCTGAATAATGTTGGATATAGAGATTTTAGTATTAATATATATAATGGGTTTTTAAATACTATGTATCTTTAAATATGTGATTTCGTAGTAATGGCTTGTTTTTGATTGGTGCTTTTTTAATTGGAGCATCTTTTTGAATGAGATTTTTTATGTATTTTTTATGAGTCTGATGAAGCAGAGTGTATGCGTGAAAGCGCTCACTTCTGTCTACTTTTTCATGTATTAAAAGGATTTTGCACAGCCGTGTGTGATCAACGTATATCTTTTACCTTTGTTATTCATAATTCTAATAGTTTGTGAAAACATTTTTATTTTGTCCGTTACCTTTTTCTCATTCATGTCAGAGTTCCTACTAGAAAGTTAGAGTTACGTATATCTAACTCACATATGTTCTCAAAAAGTTGGACAATTGGATGAAGTGGGGGGTTATATGTACTTGAGATGGCTAAAGGGTTGGCAAAGGAACCAGGTGCAGAATTTTTAAAAAGAATGTTCAAGTTCGGCTTTTGTGTATACATTCTTAAATCCCTAAGAGTATTAGAAACATCTAGGGGCTGTGGGGGTACAAAGGTGAATCCTTTGGCAAACAAATCACAATGTTCAGAATTAACAGCAGTACTGGAAAAAGTATACACATTAAAGTCACCTAAAGGGTTGGTAACTATGTGGCAGGGTGGGAGTAAATGGTCCATATCATCACCTAAACTGTTTGGTGGTGAATGCAACAAGTTAAAGTCACATTTACATCCTGTTGTTCCAGGACTGGTACCTCTCCCCCACTCTGTTCACCATCTCTCCCCTGTTCCAATGGTTGTTCCTGTTCATCAGGACCATATCCCAATTGTTATTCCCCTGGGGACTCTTGTTTGTCAGATGCTCTAAGTGTCTCAGGGGGGAGGAGTCTTCCGTGTGTCTAAAAAAACCTGACCAGAGTTACTAATTGAAAAATTATCAGTACCTATAACATTGCTGTTACCGTTTCCAGGATTCCCATTAGAATTAGTATATGTTTTGTTCCATTCCTGGGAAGGGGGAGGTCTGGGATATGCCAGGCCATTACTATAGTCATTTCTGTCCCTATTCAGTTTCTTAGTTTTATGAAGTTTAATAGAACTTACTAGATGCTCCATATTCTTAAAAATTCTCACATGCTCAAATTTCTGTTGTTCATAATGCAAATGTTCACAAATGCTTTTATCAATATCAGAAACAGAAGCAGATAATTCATTAATTAAAACATCATTATATTTTACTATCAAATGCATATATTCTTTGCCATGTCTATCAAATAAAGCAACTAGCTCTTTAAATAGTTTTGAATTGTACTGTAACCCATTAGGGTAGTGCCACATTCTTAAACCTTTTGGCACTATATTGTCTTTAACTGATAAAGCATGTAACCAAGGTCCAAATGCACACCAAGAAACACCAGACAGTGGTACTGATGGTCAAAAAGTCTGGAAAGTAAGTAGCTTAGTGTATAAAAACTTTATTCCATGCTTTTGTCTCAACAGGACTTCTTCAGAACAAACAATAAAAACCAAGTCAAGGCAACCATAGTAATATACCTAGTTTAAAACTATGTAAGCCAATAAAAATTCCAAAGCAATTTATCAATTAAAAGCACACTTGATTTATTAAAGCAACCTGCACTGGAAAGTAAAACTGTCAGGGAACCACAGAAAATAAACTAAAACTTCCTAATAGTAAGTTTCCTATATTTAAGAAAACATTTTATGTTAATTGCATCATTTATACCGGGCTTTTTATCAGCCCCTAATCTAATCTGCCAAGCAGTTTCCTTTTGTTCCACAATATTCTTATATTCACCACCTCTGGGATCAGGTGATGCATTGTCACTACTACTTGAGAAAAGAGAATTATACTGGCAATTACGTTTGAATGCTGGGAACTGGCCAAGCCTGAATGAACATATTTCCATTAGCCCAATTTTAAAACTGAAGGCATTAGAAAGATAAAAATATATTTCTCCATTATGTATTTTAACATTTTAAATAATTCACATGTTCAGTATTTATTATGTTAATGTGTATTTATTTCTTTTAACATTTTTTACTATATCTGGTTTTAAGTATTTAATTACACATATTTTTGTTTTAACATATTCAACATATTTAAATATTTATTGTGCATTGTCATTTTATGAAGCAGTGCTTATTAATAATGCTTTTTAGGGTGGTGTGTTCCATGAACTTTTTCAGTTTGTATATTTTGTCTGCTTTTTAAATTCAGTGACTGTAAATATTGTGCTTTTAATGACATAATTGATTAGTTCATAACTGGGTGGTACTTCCTGTTTGAACTGTATAAAAGGGAAGTAACTATGTGGGATACATTGTCTGATGAAGTCTAGATCTTTCTGGACAAAAGAGAATGTATTAAGGACAATATAGTGCCAAAAAGTTTAAGAATGTCGCTCTACCCTAATGGGTTACAGTACAATTCAGAACTATTTAAAAAGCTAGTTGCTTTATTTACTAGACATGGGATATAATATATGTGTTAGATAGTAGAATATAATGATGTTTTAAATAATGAATTATCTGCTTCTGTTTCTAATATTGATAAAAGCATTTGTGAACATTTGCATTATGAACAACACAAATTTGAGCATGTGAAATTTTTTAAGAGTATGGAGCATCTAGTAAGTTCTATTAAACTTTGCAAAACTAAGAAAATGAATAGGGACAGAAATGACTATAGTAGTGACCTGGAATATCCCAGACCTCCCCCTTCCCAGGAATGGGGCAAAAAATATACTAATTCTAATGGGAATCCTGGCAACAGTAACATCGATGTTATTGGTACTGATAATCTTTCAACTAGTAACTCTGATCAGGTTTTTTATAGACATGGAAGACTTTCCAACCCTGAGATGCTCAGAGCTTCTGAGAAACAAGAGTCACCAGGGGAACAACAATTGGGATATGGCCCCGATGAACAGGAACAACCACTGGAAAAGGAGAGGGATGGTGAACACAGGGGGGAAGAGGTACCAGTCCTGGAACAACAGGATGTAAATGTGACTTTAACTAACTTGTTACATTCACCACCAAACAATTTAGGTGATGATATGGACCATTTATTGCCACCCTGCCACATAGTTACCAACACATTAGGCAACTTTAATGTGTGTCATTTTTCCAGCATTGATGTTAATTCTGAACACTGTGATTTGTTTGCCAAAGGATTCCCCTTTGTACCCCCACAGCCCCTAGATGTGTCTAATACTCTTATGGATTTAAGAATGTATATACAAAAGCTGGACTTGAATATTCTTTTTAAAAATTCTGCACCTGGTTCCTTTGTCAACCCTTTAGCCATCTCAAGAACATATAACCCCCCACTTTATCCCATTGTCCAACTTTTTGAGAACATATGTGAGATAGATATACGTAACTCTAAGCTTTTTAGTAGGAACTCTGACATGAATTAGAAAAAGGTAATGGATGAAATAAAAATCTTTTCACAAACTATTAGAATTATGAAACCTGATAAAGGTGGAGGTGTTGTCTTGATGGACTATAAGGATTATAACAAGAAAATGCTTTGTATTCTAGAAGGAAAAGCATATTTAAAATCATACATTAATGAATTGAACACTTCTTACCAGCATATAAGGAATAAACTCCAAGATTTATTTATAGAGGGTTTAAGTTCTGTTGATGTTCTTAATTTTCTTTCTGTTCCATACCCTAAAATATAAGTTATGTTTGGGCTGCCAAAATTGCATAAAAATCTTAGCCAACCACCCATGTGACCCATTGCAGACTACAAAGGGGTCCATTATCCACTCCCTTACAAGATATCTAGACAAGTTAAAAGAATACATATTGGGTGAGACACATATCTGCAAGGATTCATGGAGTTTCTTACAAGCTATAGATGAGATGCCTTTCAAGGACACTTTTGCTTTTATTGCTATCAGTATTAAGGACCTTTATTCAGTCATGCCTCACACAATTGGTTTGGAGTGGTTTACAGATTTCTAATATGAAAAAGATATCTCACACTTCCAGGTCTTGGTCTTTTCACAGCTGATGGCAATTGTCCTTCAAAACGACTTAATTTTATTTAACAAAGAAATTTACTTACAACAAGAAGGGGTGGCTATGGGGTCTGCATGTGGTGGTCTATATGCAAATATTGTAGTTAGGCAATGGGAGAAGAAATGTCTTTTTCCTTCATGTTATTTTGAGCACATCAAATTTTACACCAGGTTTTTGGACAATATGATTGTTCTGTGGGATGGGCCTGTTGATGCTATTGATGATTTTTATAAACTATATTGGAACTACCACAGAATTTCTAAAGTTCACCTATACCAGAGACCTTGACAAAATTTTCTTCTTAGACATCTTACTGATAAAGGATTATGAAAATAAGATGTTTGTTTCAAAAATCTTTAGGAAAAGCATATATTCAAACTCACTCCTGCATTTTTCTAGCACACACCCAGTCAAACAAAAGAAAGCAATAGTTAAGGGACAGTGTGTGTGTGCAGCCCATATGGTATCTGGTATTGATGAATTTTTAGATGAATGTGACAACTTGAAAAATATGTTTAAAAAAAGAGGCTATCCTTGTAAGTTCGTTAGTGATCTAATGATTGAGGTGGTTAACAAGAGAGAGCGTGGGTTTTATGTACCTTTACTTTCTTGTAATATAATTGACTGTGGTCCTTCCTCCAGTAATCAAGAAACTAACATTGTTGCAAGTAAGAATGATTATAAGACTTCTTTCATCACTGTATTCACTCAAGATAGTTACATACTAAGAAACATCTTAACAAAAAACTGGTCTATTTTGAGACATGATAAGAACATCACACCACTAATAGAACCACAACCTATTATGGTATATAGGAAAGGCAAAAATATGAAAAACATATTTCAGAGCAGTAACTCTTACTCAAACCACAGGTCAGGTTCTATGAACAAATGTGGCAGATGTAATTATTGCAGTTACATAAAAGAAGGCAATATTTTTGACATCAATACTATCGAAATCAGAATCAATCAGAAATACAATTGTAACTCTGAGAAAGTGATTTACTGTGCCATGTGTATAACATATTCTTGCTTTTACATAGGCAAGAGTGATAGAAAGTTAAAACATTGCATATACAAACACCTATATGACATAAGGAATAAAAAGAGACAAATTCTCTTAGCAAACATGTTTTGGAGTACAATGACCATAAGTTCTAATTTTTATTATAGATAATATCAGTACCAGCAGGAGGGGTGGTGCATGGTCACTACTACTTAAGAAAAGAGAATTATACTGGTAATTACATTTGAATGCTGGGAACTGGCCAGGCCTGAATGAGCATATTTTCATTAGCCCAATTTTAAAACTAAAGGCACTGGAAAGATAACAAATATATTTCTCCATTATGTATTTTAACATTTTAAATAATTCATATGTTCAGTATTTATTATACTAATGTGTATTTATTTCTCTTAACATTTTTACCATATCTAGTTTTTAGTATTTAATTACACATATTTATTGTATTAACATATTCAACATATTTAAATTTTTATTGTACATTGTCATTTTATGAAGCAGTGCTTATATATACTGCGTTTTTTAGGGTGGTGTGTTCCATGAACTTTTTCAGTTTGTATATTTTGTCTGCTTTTCAAATTCAGTGACTGTAAATATTGTACTTTTAATGACATAACTGATTATTTCATAACTGAGTGGATCTTCCTGTTTGAACTGTATAAAAAGGAAGTAACTATGCGGGGTAAATTGTCTGATGAAGTCTAGATCTTACTGGACGAAAGCAATCATCCTAGGATGTTTATGTTCTGAAGTTAAAGTGGATTCTGCATTTCACAACTTTGTGGTGATTTACAGCCTGCATTACTTTGAGTGGGTTCAATCCAGCTATATCTTCTGGTTTTTATGTTTATCTGCTTCAGTTTGCACATTGTGACATATGTCCTATTGTTCAACAAATATTGAAATGTGTTTCTATTAATGCTCCATGTTGAAACACTGTAATTGGTGGCCTGTTGCTGTCACTGTAACATGTATTCCATTGTAACGGCCACTGTGGTTCCATATATGCATGTGTTCTGTTTGCTATGCAAGTGTTCTAAGTCTGGTGTTTTGGGTTAATGGGAATATCTATGCATGCTGTTATAACTAATCCTGGATTGTGTTGACTATTACTAACCCACATATGTTCTAAAACTGCAGCAACATAGCACTTTTGGGAAGGTCGGCCCCAGTGGATCCACCTCTCCCACCTCATCCGGCCATGGCACTGGGCCAGAGCATGCCTAGGACCCACCCCAGGACCTCCTCATCTGCTGGTCTTGCACTACCTTCAGGTGGAACTACCTCAGGCGATGGGGCTCATCCCATTCCTGGAAGCAGGTGTGGACAGGATACTGTCACCCAAATTCAGATTGGGGATTGGTGTGTAGCAAGCTCCGAAGGGAGTTTGGAGATCTGCTACACCAGCTTGAGGGCTGCATGGCACAATTAGAGAGTCAGCCTGCCCCTCCTGCTCAGCCCTCAGCACAGCTACCTTTGGGATCGTGAAGGTGCAGTGGTGACTGCCCATGGGTAGGGACCTCAGTCCCTCTGGTTCTATTTGGGGGCTCATGGGCTTCTGATTTCCAAACACCCCTCCCAGTCCAAGGTGTTTGCCCCCCACATGTGTCATATACTGCCACTGTATGCTGTCTTGTCTGTCTTGTCTGTCTTCTGACCCAACCTACCTCCCCAAATATACCTACTATCCTTCCCCAACATCCCAGTCTCACCTTAAAAAAAGGGCAACCTGTTCCCCAAAAAAAATTTTGCACCATACATAACTGTCCATTTTGCACACATGTCCACTGGACACATGTAATCTGGCAAATTGGCTTCACAACACATTATTGCTGTACTCACCCCTCTCTCAGGGGTTTGAGTGTCCAAATATACCTTCAAATTCAGTATATA
>NW_025049932.1:0-7500 GCF_019279795.1 Protopterus annectens
TCATGAAAGCAAATTGATTAGCATCTAGCACCTGAGATTTACTTATGTTGCTCTCTCCTTAATTCAGGTAGCATATGATCCTAATAAATAGACTAAGCTGGAATCCCTCTCTGCTGTACATTCGTTCCTTTGCTAGACTAAGAGCCATTTATAACACAGGGCAAATATTTTCAAAACTAAAAACTACAAAACATTCAAAAGCAGCATTTAGTATGAATGAAAATTTAATTATTATTATTGAGAGTGAGTGTTTAAATTCAGAACTCCTCCAGCTTTTGACAGATGACACTTTAATATTCATCCATCTATCTATCCATCCACAACCCCTTTTCTCAGTTTTGCACTTGGGGTCAGTGAGTGTTCTCACTGTCAGTTTGATTAGTCACAGATTTAGCAAAAAAAAGTATAATTGTATTCTTCAGTGTTTGTTACACTTGGGCTGACTTTACCTGGAAGTTCTTTGTAAACCATAACATTTCCTAAGGAGAAAGGAAACACAAACCCCCGGATTCAGGAATCCCTGCATGGTGTGCAGGAACAGTGCAGGAGCTCCTGGAGGCAATATGGCTGCTGTGCAATCCAGGAATAAGCTAAAGGGATGTGCATGAGTGCTCCTGTACTATTCCTGCATGGATGCAACTCTTGTATGCAAATTACCCCATTTGCAGGTGAAAACAATGCAAATGAGGTGAATTTGTGATCCAGGAAGCTGGCAGCTGGCCGTGCAGGACTATTTCTGCAAACTACAAAACGGAGCCATGACAGCTCCAAATAAAGGGTGTGTATAACATGCAAAGCATGCCAATGGGCAAATATATGGCCACTAGCATGGAAAACAGTAAAAACAAACAAAAAAATAACTTCTATTTTTTGTAGCCATTTTCAGCTGTTTAAGCATAGGGCAGCGGCACACAAATGGAATCAGGCGAAAAATAAAGAAAATAACCTGAAATAAGCATTCCAACCAAAATCACTATTTTGCCATTATACTCAATGGCAGGCAGAAGATAACATGGCCAGTAAATAGTAGTTGCTAAGCGGGGAGGCTCAGTGTGGGACCTGTAACTATGCATCAGCAGGCAATCCTATGCAAATGAGGGGAATGATACTGAATCCCAGATTTCTCCTCAGTGCTAGTCAATACCCAACAGTGTAAGTGCAGGAATAGCTTGGTGCAAGCCTAGGAGTTAGCTGACATTGCAGTGGGGTGTGTCAGGCATACTGTAAGTGGATTTGAGCCCTGTGGCTCGGGTCTGCCCTTAGCTTAGCAGAGCTAAGCAAGGGGGTGTGACTGAGGCTGCCTAGCACTCTTTACATTGCCTAAGTAGGTGTGCATGCTGTGCACCTTGTTTTAAAGGAAAAAGAGTAAACTAGGAAGTAGCAGCTCTGTGCACATCTGAGCACTGTGTTTGCGTGGCGCGTCCCTGGGCTTAAACAGGAAGGCAATGGGAAGGGAAAACAGCAACAGGAAGGTAATCAAGGAGAACTAGCATAGCTGGCAGATGAAATGCATCAGAATCAGCCAATTACACAGGCAGCAGACCAGCCCAGCCCAGCACACCACAATAAACTATGCAAACACCTTTCCCTCTGGTTTTTCCCACATACTCTACACCACCAGAGTATACAAGCAGGAAAATGTTAACAAACAAAAACAACAAAATGATAGGGGCTGGAGTAGCTATCATACAGCAATATGTGGAAGAAGCTGAGGGTGGTGAGGATGAGAATGCTGTCCACCAACCCACAGTGAGGAGATGGAGAAGAGTGTACAGACCCAGGGTAACCTACCAGGAGCTACATGAGCTGGAGATACTGAAGTGCTATAGGGTGGACAAGGACCTCCTACAGAAAATTGTTGAGCTGTGCTGACCATGCCTGACACACAGAATTAACAGAGGGGAACCCATCCCAGTGGATACCAAGGTATGGGTAGGCCTAATAATACTAGCCACAGGTACTTTCCAAAGGCCAACTGGGGATATCATGGGGATCTCACAGGCATCAGCATCTAGGGTACTCCACCAGTTCCTGGATGCCATGTCAGCACATGCCAGTGAGCACGTATATTTCCACATCACCCGTAAGGAGCTGGCCAGCAATATGCATCTCTTCCACCAAATAGCAGAATACCCTGAGTTAGTGGGTGCTATAGAATGTATGCAAATATGCATCAAAGCACCACTCGGTGAGCGGGGTAGGGTCTACATCAATTGCAAGGGCTTCTCCTCCATCAACTGCCAGGTTGTGTGCAATCACCAGGGCATTATAATGTGAATGTGTGTGCTGGCTGCCCTGGAAGCTAACACAGTTCCCACATCTGGCATCTGACACAGCTGACATACCACAGATTTACTGATGGGAACATCCCTTACGTTCACCTAGTGGGCGATGCTGGGTATGCACTGGAGCCGTGGCTGATGACACCCATCAGAAATGCACAGACCATAATTATAATAGAGCATGTGTTTGGGATGCTCAAGTCATGGTTCTGGTGCCTGGACACATCCGGTGGAGCCTTGCAGTACTCACCAACTACATGTACTCAAATTGTCATCGTATGTGCCATGCTACACAATGTGATCCTGTGGAAACAGCTGCAGCAGGAACAGCACAGGGTTGGACCACACAACACTCCCCCCCCCACCATTACCAAGGCCTGCACAGGCACAGAGAGACTCGGAGGAGGGACAACCTGAGCCTGAGCCTGCCCCAGTTGGCAGAAGGGGGCATGCCCAGTTTGCCCTGGCCTTGGCAAAGAAGCAATGCATAGCACATACACTGACACAGTAGGGACCCAGGAAGTGACACCCCTCTCTGACTCACACATACAGTAAAAGAGATGCCAAACATGACACTACCTGTGCTCAACCATGTATAGGGAGTGTACTATGTACATCTGACATAGGCAGCTCTCCATCACCATCCGCAGTACTGGCACACCCACAAGGTAAGTCACTCTTCTTACCAACTGCCGAATGGAGTAGTATGTGTTGTTACTTGTATCTGTGGTATAGATTTGAGCATGCAAGGGAATCAGGTGGCTGAATGGGATGCCAGCAGATAGTAGACACCTATAATGGCAGTATGAGATCTGTAACAAATACTGGTGTCACCATAGCAGCCAGTATTACACATGGTGACAAAACCCACTGCAGGAAATGTGCTGGGCCACATGTGTGTCCATATGACACACAGATGCCAGTCAGGGAGGTTCACATACCCAACAACAGTCTCAGCCAGCAGGACAGGTGTAGACATACACAAACAAAGGCTGTGCTAAGGCCACTGAATGATGGCTATGGGTAACCCTGCCCCAGACCTACACAGACAGACTACATCAGGTCAGGCAGTGGGATCTTAGTTCTGAAGGGTAAGACGTCAGAAATTGATATGTAGCTCAATCAAACCTAAGACCTGTAGTACACTGATATGCCTCTAGTCAGTATGATAGTTTAGAATATAAAATGAAATGGAGTACCTGACATACCACTACAGTCATAGCAAATGTGTACAAGAGTCAGGTGTGAAATGTAGAAACAGTCAGGTGTGCCCCCCATCCTATGTAGAAATGTAGGAACAGTCAGGTGTGCCCCCCCAATCCTATGTAGAAATGTAGAAATAGTCAGATGTGCCCCCCAATCCTATGTAGAAATGTAGGAACAGTTAGGTGTGTCCCCCCAAATCCTATGTAGAAATGTTGAAACAGTCAGGTGTGCCCTCCCCAATCTGATGTAGACATGTAGTAACATGTATGTGTAGGTATAATACTAGTGGAGCACAGATGACCTGAGGTGGCCAAGGTAGCAGGGTAGATTGTAGTGGTTGTACAATATGCAGGTATGCGTGTGTTAGGTTGATGTGTGTTTTATATTGTGTGAGAGTGGTCAGTACATATGCATGGTGAGGTTTGACCTGGTGGCCATTGTCCAGTACTGCTGATGACAGGGCCAAGTCCTCACAACTGCAGTGCCAAACACAATGCTCCCCAGTATAACGCATTCTAGCAGTAAGCCATTGTAAATGTATGGAGGTAATATGTGTCACCATCTGAAAGATGGACATGGCATGACTTTTGGGCCAGATATACAAGCAGTACACAGGAGAAAGTACACCAGACAGACAGTGTATAATGTGTAACCATGAAATGGACACACCCTTGGAATTGTACATACAGATTTGCATCACATTATCTGGGCTTGTAGTAGGGAATACCGATGTTATGTGGCCAAACACTCGCAGATCACGAAGGTCATAGGAATGATGTATTGGGAATCAGCTGATGTCCCTGCACAAGCCAGCATAAGTGGAATGCCCCATGCATATCTGTGAGTCAGATGCAAGTAGTGTCCATAGCACACATGCACCCAGCTCACCCAACCACCACCCAAGGTACCTCTCCGGTCTTACCCCTGCTGTTGGGAATGGGTACAATATGACCCCCACCTGTGTATGGCAATAGTGAAAGAATGCAGCATGCAGTGCAGGTGTCCCATGCAGGTATGTCCCTAGCTGAAAGCAGCACCCTGCCAGCATCCACACCACCTGATCAATACTGACAGAAAGTATTGGTATGAACACCTAACACACCTACCCTGTCACCCCAGGGGAATATACTGCATGGCAGTCTGGAACTGTAGGACTGGCAGAATGCAATGGCCTGCTACAGCTGGCCTGCATCACTACCAAATGGCCTACAGTCCTCTGCCACAGGCCTGCATTTCACCCATACTGCCAATGTATGTTATGTCATGGACTCCCAAATAACAACATAACAGTCCACAGAACCCGCAGGCAAGGCCATGTGGACAAACTACAGTAACATGTCCACCATGTCCCACTGCATGAACTGTGGACCAACACCAATACACTGCTGTGATGAGGTGATAACTATAGGGAAAGTATCAGAATATGTTTGCATAATGTATGGAAGAGGATAGAATAATAGGGGGGGTGGGAGCATGGGCAGCATGGATTATGTGAAGTCCGAAACACAGCCGTGTGCACGTACTATCCCAGGCTGCAAACACAAAAATGGGTGGCTGTAAACCTGCCTGTACACCACAATAGGGGTAATGTCCTGACTCCTGGCCCCTGCCTCTGGATAACCTGTGCGAATCTGTACAGCTGTGAGGTATTGCCACAGCAAGATAAGGCTATACTGTCATGTCAATGGATGCACAAGTATGGGATCCTCTGCCACCACTGACCCAAGGTGCTGAACTGGTTACACAGACCCAGCAGCAAGTGTCTGCAGCTCTCCCACCAGAATGGGAGAGCTTTGCAGGAATATGTAGGCGTTTGACCACAATACTGGACACAGCTGCATTCACTCTGTGTTCCCCAGGACATCACTGCGAATGAAGATGTCTATCTGACAGTAATTGAGGACATAAAACATCACAGTGTATAACACTACACATGTCTGAATATCTCTGCTAACACCAGGACCATGTAGCAGAAGCAGCACAGACACAATCACCTACAGTACACACTATCCCTTGCCCAGTTTATCCCCATATTGCTAACTGATCTACAGATATCCTGCAGAAACAGTTTACTAGCTGTAGGTGTAGAACACAAAAGTCTGCACTGGTGTACAATCTACCTGGAATGGATCCACACATTCAAAATAGAAGGGCATACTGGGCATGCTCCTACACTTAGAGAAATGAAGGCAATGTCAGACAACAACATACTGAAAGCTAATACTGGGTATGCTCACACACTTAAACAAATGAAACCCATGTCTGACAACAGTGGGCCATACATATCAGACAGATGCAGATGTTAGTGCATACACTCCTCAGTATGCACCAGTCATGCTTTGCACACACATTGGATAGGAATACACACATATATCCAAGGACAACACACTATAGTATGCCAAAAGTACACATACATAGATGTGTTGAAGAGAGTGACAATGACAAAGAGCCTTCCATCATGTGGCCTGTCCCACCCAGTGCACAGCCAAATAGCTACAACCACATGATGTGTAAATGTCACTCACCATAGAAATTAGCCACTGGTATCCCTCAGCATTATAGACTCTGTGGTGCTAGTGCTAACTGTGACAACATGATTGTACAAGGCAGTAGTCATCTAGGAGTTGTACACATGTACCTGTGGAATATAAACCTGTGTGTGCCTGAGTGTGTTGTGTCTACCTCTAGATGAATGGGTTATGGCCCATGCACACACACTTTGCTCTCCCCATAGCCCTACTATGGCAAGCCTACTGATGTCAGTCACTGTGAAATACACCTTTGGGGAAGGGATAGCCCAGTAATCTCTGTGGCGCATCCTATAACTGCGTAATGCTGTAGTGTGATAAACTAGTTAGGTAGGAGTTCTAATCCCAGACATGGCAACTGTGTGTCTGTGTAGGGAGTAATGCTTTTTAGGCTAGTCACACCCACTATAATTCAAATGCCCTACTTTGGTAAGCCTGCTAATGTCATTCACTTTGAAATACATGTTTGGGGAAGGAGTAGCCCAGTAATCCCTGTGGTGCATCCTATAACTGTGTAATGCTGTAGTGTGATAAACAAGTTAGGTAGGAGTTCTACTCCCAGACATGGCAACTGTGTGTGTCTGTCTGTGTAAGGAGCAATGCTTTTTAGACTAGTCACACCCACTACAATTTCAAATGCCCTAATTTGGCAAGCCTGCTGATGTCATTTACTTTGAAATACAGGTTTGGTGAAGGAGTAGCCCAGTAATCTCTGTGGAGCATCCTATAACTGTGTAATGCGGTAATGTGACAAACTAGTTAGATAGGAGTTCCATTCTCAAACATGGCAAGTGTGTTTGTCTGTGTAAGTAGCAGTGCTTTTGAGACAATTTACAGTCACTACAACTTCCATTGCCTTTCTTTGGCAAGCCTGCTGATGTCATTCCCAGTGAAATACACCTTTGGGGAAGGAGTAGTCCAGCAATCTCTGTGGCACATCTTATAAGTGCGTAATGCTGTAGTGTGATAAATTAGTTAGGTAGGAGTTCTAATCCCAGACATGTGAACTGTGTGTGTGTGTGTGTGTGTGTGTGTGTGTGTGTGTGTGTGTGTGTGTGTGTGTGTGTGTGTGTGTGTGTCTGTGTTTGTCATTTGTATCCTGTGTGGAGGTGTCTGTGAATGTGTAACAACTAGACTCATTGTGGAGTGGGTTTTGCAAATGTCTTATATGGTGGGCCTATTATATGTCACAATGTCCACCTTACAAGGATAACAGATGTCAAATATCTGAGAGGCTGGGGCACCAATCCATACCCCTACATGTGACAGCAAGGCTTGGTGAACACTCTCAACCCATGTCCATACACAAACACACTTGCCTAGGCAACAACCACTTTGTTGGTAGTACCCTGCATATTGTCCACAGATAGTAACCATGGTGTGATTGCAGTGGACTACGGAGGGCATGGCACCCTGTCCCATCATAACAATAGGCACATAATTGCAGACAGTGTGCCTTCACTATATTCCCCACTGGATGCCTG
>NW_025049932.1:12500-14721 GCF_019279795.1 Protopterus annectens
TGAGGCCTCACTGTCATGTTCCTGATGTGTGAGCTGTGTCAAAGTATATATCCCCTACCGGATAATGATCTGACATGTGGAATGTAACTGTAGACTACTGTCTGTACAGCATGTCAGTGAGGGCTTCCAACATGTAGTAATGGCATACATATTGTTGTCAAACATCTATCTGTCGACACATCTCTCCTTACTGCATAGCCAGCTACATGCCACCATTGATGTCTACATCAGTCCCGTACAGATGCGTAGATGGCAGGTATCCAACTTGGATAATGCGACAGGCAACCTATGCTTGACTGACACTGACATGTCTGCCTAGCTGTGTTATAACTGGCACCTTATAGTAGACAACACCCTGTATGCACTACATGCCACGGGTACCTCCACTACACTACCACAGTCAACAGAACATGCTTGGGTACAGGTCTCCATCACAGACACTAACCATGTGGCCATTTGCAGGAGGCACACAGAGGATTGGCTGATGCATGTCACTCTCACCTTGAGGGTCACCACAGTGGTGTCTACCAATAGATTGCCTGCTGACACATGGCAGGTGGCATGGTACCACTGTACACACATCCCCTACACTACCCATCTCTCCATGGACAATAGCCAGGTACACACCTATGACCACCTGCAGCGATGCACCTCAGTACTGATACATGTGTACGTGTGCATTACTGAGGATAGCAGTGTCTGTGTGTTAGTACACCTGTAGTTGGGAATACCATGAGGGCCTTCACAACCACCACAACACCCATATTGCCATAAAGGTAAGATGTGTCTGTTAAGCTGTATCGACATTACATGTAAACCCTGTTACACTCCATCTCCTAATGGCTACATGAGCCTTTGCAGTGCCAGCACAACAGTGCTGTTGCGGGCCAAATGGGTCAATAGGCATGGGATACCCAATGAGTTCCTGGCAAGTGTGTGTATGTGTGCATGTCTGTATATCTGTAGGGTACAGCATCTCGAGGCCACATAGTCCATATTAATATGCATTGCCATTGATGGGATATGTTGTTGCCGCCATAGGGTGAGACATGACAATGCAACAACCTACTATGCCTGTGGCATGTGCATTAGGATGCATATCCCCTGTAGTACCACTGTTGGCTATACAATGGGTTGTAATCAATACAGTTGTGGGCAATGTGATGGTGGGTATGTCAGGAGTGTCATCATGGGTTCCACTGACTACAATATCCACTGTGGATGTGGGTGCTGTGTACACCGTCATTACAACTTCATGGTACAAAGTCAGTATATATCCCATGTACCACTGTACAGTGACCACTGGGTCACCATCAACCATACAAAGTAACTGATACCACAAACCAGCCTGTTGAAGTTATGGCATAAAAGCTGTGTGCAGCATACCTAGTAAATAACACTGGACACACTGACAAGTTAGATAGCCTCAGATAGGCCCAGGTCTCATGGATGTGTGTCTGCTGTTATGTGTCTTTCGTTTATGTGTATATGATGGTATGTCACATTATGTATTGTCCATATACAACCATTACATCCTACCCGCTACTATACTGTACATGTCTGGGGATGTTCTGCATGTAAATATGTAACCTGGAACACACCTCACCCTAAATGCTGTGTGTGGTGTGTGCAATTAAAGCCAACATTTCCAGTAGCACTACATACCTAGTAGGGTCTACAACCAGTGCCACAAGTAAGAATGTGGTGCGTATGTGGATGGGTCTACATCAGGTTGCTGGTTATACATGTCCCAGCTGGTCACCTATCCATGTGGCATTGGGTAAGTAATAACTGCTATACAAAACCTGTATATGTGTCTAACTGTACCCTGATATGTCATATCCATCACGCCATAGTGCCACCCCTTGTGAATATGAATGCAGACCATCCTCCCTGTTAACACATACACCACAATGGATAAATATTATGGAGACCATAATCACCCAGTTACTGCTAACACCTATAATACATCAGCTGCTGGACAGCTACACTACCTGGCCACATGTATGCATTAAAGATTACTAAGGACAACATGTTACACTGCAGTACATTGGTACACTGTATATGGCCACTCATGTGCATCAGAACCATATTAGCCTGTCCCTACATCAATGTTATGGATGACAGGGATGTGGAACAGGTATCATCATATGCACAGACTGTGATGTTGGTTTGCCAGAGACTGAGCCATATGTTTGACACCATGTGTGGGTGAGGGGCA